>NC_056748.1:669818942-669976442 GCF_019279795.1 Protopterus annectens | reverse complement strand
ACCAGTCAACCTATTCTCCGTATTAGTCAATCCAGAACTCGCACACTCTGTTGCCATCCAGAATGGCAACATGAAATCACAGTTCTTAAAAACTCTTGCTTCATCCCCATGTTCAGATGTGCATGCATTGTCCTAAGGACTACATACTGATCCTAAGGATCCACTCTGCATCACTAAAGAAGAAATGCAAGTTTTTGAGAGGGCCCTAGGTGACCAAGTGATGGATTTGGCTCTGTATATAAATATATATGTATATCCACACCAACACACACACACACACACACACACACACACACACACACACACATACACACACACACACACACACACACACACACACACACACACACACACACACACACACACACACACACACACACATATATATATATATATATATATATATATATATATATATATATATATTATACATACAGCGGATATAAACAGTTTACACATCCTGTTAAAATGCCAGGTTTTTGTGGTATAAAAACATAAGACCACAATAAATAATTTCAAAACTTTTCCCACCTTTAATGTGACCTATAACCTGTACAATTCAATTGACAAACAAACAAATCTGTTAGGGGAAAAATATAAAAAATGTACAATAAGCTGGTTGCAACCCATAAACTAATATTTTGTTAAAGCACCTTTTGATTTAATTACAGCATTCAGCCTTCTTGGGTAGGAGTCTATCAGCATGGCACATCTTGACTTGGCAATATTTGCCCAATCTTCCCTGCAAAAGCACTCCAAATCTGTCAAACTGCGAGGGCATCTCTTGTGCACAGCCGTCTTCAGGTCACCCCACAGATTTTCTATTGGATTTAGGTCTAGACTTTGGCTGTGCCATTCCAAAACTTTATTTTTTTTCTGGTGAAGCCATTCTTTTGTTGATTTGGATGTATGCTTGGGGTCACTGTCATGTTGAAAGGTGAAATTCCTCTTCATCTATAGCCTTCTGATAGATGCTTGAAGGTTTTGGGCCAAAAGTGACAGGTATTTGGAACTGTTCATAATTCCCTCCACCTTGACTAAAGCCCCAGTTCCAGCTGTAGAAAAGCAACTCTAAAGCATGATACTGCCACCACCATACTTCACCGTGAGGATGATGTTCTTTTGGTGATGAGAAGTGGGTTTTTTTTGCGCCAAACGTACCTTTTGGAATTCTGGCCAAAATGTTCAACCTTGGTCTCATCAGATCATAACATATTTTCCTAAATGCTTTTGGGAGACTTGATGCATTGTTTTGCAAATTTTAGCTGCGACTAGATGTTTTTTCTGTGTAAGAAAAGACTTCCGTCTTGCAACACTACCCCATAGCCCAGACATATGGAGAATATGGGAGATTGTTGTCACATGTAGTACACCACCAGTACTTGCCAGAAATTCCTGCAGCTCCTTCAGTGTTACTGTAGGTCTCTTGGCAGCCTCCCTGACCAGTTTTCATCTAGTCTTTTCATTAATTTTGGAGGGATGTCCAGTTCTTTGCAACATCACTGCTGTCCCATATTTTCTCCAATTTTTGATGACTGTCTTCACTGTGTTCCATAGTATATGCAATATTGTGGAAATTTTTTTGTACCCTTCTCCTGACTGAAACCTTTCAACAATGAGATTCCTTTGATGCTTTGTAAGCTCTCTGCGAACCATGGCTTTTGCTGTAGCAGGCAACTGAGTAAATGTCAGGAAAATCCTACTAGGACAGCTAAACTTTATTTGGGGTTAATCAGAGTCCCTTTAATTGATGGCAGGGGTGTACCCAAGAAGACTGAATACTTTAATGAAATCAAAAGGTGCTTCAACAAAGTATTATTTTAATGGTGTGCACACTTATACAACCAGCTTATTGTACATTTTTTTTATTTTTTTATATTTCCCCCTAACAGATTTGTTTTTTAATTCAATTGTACAGGTTATAGGTCACATTAAAAGTGGGAAAAGTTTTGAAATGATTTATTGCGGTCTCATTTTTTTTATATCACATAAATCTGGCATTTTAACAGGGGTGTGTATACACACACACACACACACACACACACACACACACACACACACACACACACACACACACACACACACACATATATATATATATATATACATATATATATATATATATATATATATATATATATATATATATAAGCACACATATGTATGTATATGGATCTGTGTTAGATTAGCGAAGATCTGAATCTTCGAAATTCATACGGCCGAGACCATATGATCAAAGTATTGGAACTTCAAACATTAAAAAAAAAAATAAGTAAATAAAAAACAAAAAAAATTCTATTTTTAATGTTTTTGCAGGGGGGCGTCCACTCTCTACTAATTAAATATACCAACTTTGAGATTGCACTATATTGCAGAAAAAGGTAAATTTCTCGTTCTGTGTTGTACTGCGATCTCCATTCAAAACATTCAATGTTTCAAAATTTTGATCCTATGGTCCTGACCATATGACTTTCAAACTTTTGAAACTTTGATAACCTGATAGGGATCCTTATATATATATATATATGTATGTGTGTGTGTGTGTGTGTGTGTGTGTGTATATATATATATATATATATATATATATATATATATATATATAGATAGATATATATATATATACACACACACACGCACACACACACACGCACACTCAATGTACACATACATATATGCACACATATATATTTTGACTTGGTATTTGCTGTTTGGAATTAGCGGTAAGGGTGGGGAAAAGAGAGTGAAGTCAAAAGTTTACTTTAGAAGATTCATTCTTGTACAATTCCATTTTCAGAACCTTTAATTCACTCAACTAATTGATTTATTTAACACTTTGAATATTAATCTCACTAGCATGGATCACAAATTGCATTTATTTTCTCAATTTTATTATGTCTAGGATAGTATGTCTAGGATATAGTGTCAGATATGTTTAAAGGTGTTTCACACGCCACATTACCTTGAAGAGGGAAACGCACATACCACTGAACATCCACTGCCATTGAGAATGACCAGAGGTTACAGAACATGGAGTTGCTCCTTGTCTAGTTATTGACTGCCAAAAGATAGAGAAGGCAAATGAGATTTAGTTGACAGCTAGGATATAATCATGATACAAGTTATCAGCTAGAGGCATACCATACAAATATAATCATGATACAAGTTATCAGCTAGAGGCGTACCATACAAATATAATCATGATACAAGTTATCAGCTAGAGGTACCATACAAATATAATCATGATACAAGTTATCAGCTAGAGGCGTACCATACAAATATAATCATGATACAAGTTATCAGCTAGAGGCGTACCATACAAATATAATCATGATACAAGTTATCAGCTAGAGGCGTACCATACAAATATAATCATGATACAAGTTATCAGCTAGAGGCGTACCATACAAATATAATCATGATACAAGTTATCAGCTAGAGGCATACCATACAAATATAATCATGATACAAGTTATCAGCTAGAGGCGTACCATACAAATATAATCATGATACAAGTTATCAGCTAGAGGCGTACCATACAAATATAATCATGATACAAGTTATCAGCTAGAGGCGTACCATACAAATATAATCATGATACAAGTTATCAGCTAGAGGCGTACCATACAAATATAATCATGATACAAGTTATCAGCTAGAGGCGTACCATACAAATATAATCATGATACAAGTTATCAGCTAGAGGCATACCATACAAATATAATCATGATACAAGTTATCAGCTAGAGGCATACCATACAAATATAATCATGATACAAGTTATCAGCTAGAGGCGTACCATACAAATATAATCATGATACAAGTTATCAGCTGTTGGCATACCATACAGACACCTGTGGGTGTTTGAATTAAAGGACACAGCTTACAACAGAAGGCTGCTCTATTTTGTTGAAGTCTAACAGACTTAACAAAAGACAAAAAAATGGTATCTACTCAGAGGTACACTGGAGAAATCACATAACTGTGGTAAAGAAAGATAGCAGTTTACATTCATATGGAGGTCACTTTGACTGTCAACTGGATACCAAGGAAAGCACCCGTCTATCTTTAGTATAAAAAAAGTTGACAAATTTGGTTTTACTCTGGCACATTTGTGCACCAGTACCATTATGACAACCAATTTTACTGGTCAAGTATGCAATGGCAACTAAAACAAGTAGACGAAAGGAGCCAAGCAGTCCCAAAAGTAAATAAAACCACAAAGTAGTAAGTGGTAGTAAATATTAATGTATCACAAGTTTATTAGCATAAGACACATTTTCGTCTCACCAAAATGGGAAACTTCTTCAGAAAAAATGTATAAAAAGAATGTCACAAGAAACTTTTAAAATTTTTAAAAAGTTTCGCCCAAAGGCAGTTCAGTGCTATTGACCAATCAGAAATTCTCACAAAATTAAAGATACAAGCAACTGCGAGCACCTAAACAGACAAAACAGTAGACTCTTGCCAATGGTTTCCAGCACTCAAATTCTTCTACTAATTTAGACAGTACCAACGAAATTAATGTTGGAACATTGATTAACAATACCCAAGACTCTGAACCCTTAAGGCGTAGTGAGAGACTTCAGTCTATTAATAATAACAACAGTAACAATAAGAAGAATACCTGTCAGCCTGTACATGACATCAATCCACATGTACAACAACAGGTTTTTTACCAAGGTGTCAAACCCAAGAACCTACCGAAACCGCAGCGGTCTCAGAACCAGAAGAAGAAGTCATGGAACACCAGGAGAAAGAGATGATTGACTTCGACCCATCTAGTGGTTCCACTAAGCCGACTATACTGAACAATAGTAATGGTGACTTTAACATATATAATTTTTCATCAATTCGTATTAATTCAGACTTAGTGGACCTGTTAGCAAAGGGGAACACCTTTGTTCCCAGTTTCAATATGAACTTAGCTAAGACCTTGATGGATTTGAAATGTTTTGTCAGGAAATTAAATCTCTCTTTCCTGTTAGGTAACCATGACACCCCTCATGTTTCATTAAAGCCTCTAAGCACATTCAACCCAGCACTACACCCCTTACTACATATTTTTGAGAGTGTTTGTGAACTTGACATAAGAAGTATTGCTCACACACGTAAGTCAAGGCACTATTCTAAACTCCACAATACTATTTTTATTATTTTTATTTTACATTTGTTGACCGGGCTAGTCTAGCTGGATACATGTCCTTTTTCAGTAGAGGCCCGGGGAGAAAAGCTCCCACAATAAAGAGAAATATCTCAATACAATTAGATAGAAGAAACTACATTAGTATAATAATAAACAAGAAAACAACTACATTTACATGCTGATAATTTGACAATCATTTGTTGAGTAGCTCAACATGACATGGATACATGTGGAGGTAGTGAAATACTAGATAAAAAACCTTGAGAGGAAGAAGAGACTAAAGGTGCTGTGAGACCTATAGGAATTAATCTGGGTTTGGACATGGGCATAACCAGTGAGACTTAAGTAATTCTCTGAGATTATTTTTGAATAGATTAAGCGAGGTCATGAGCCTTAGGTTGTTGGGAAGGGAATTCCATTGCTTTCCAATGGAGTTAGCATAAAGAGCATCACCGCCCAAGTTATTAGATTTAATGGTTAATACCTGAATACTGTTTGAGGATCGAAGGCAACTTAGGTTGGTGTAGGGGGTCAGTATTTTGCTCAGTGAGGGGGTTTTATCCGGTTGATTAATTATTTTGAATGCTTCCGTGAGTTGGTTTAATTTAAGAAGATTGGGCAGTTCTAACCAGCCAAGTTTCTTGTGGTTGAGGCAATGGTGGGTACGATAGGGTGTACCTGTTATGAATCTGGCAATATGATGATAGGTAGTAGAGAGGTTATTGAGCTCACGTTTATTGAGGAAGGAAAATATCGGACAGGCATATAGTAGGGTGGAAAGGAGATGAGTACGAGCAATGGTTAATTTTGCATGAGGAGTAAGAAAGTTCTTAATTCTGTACATTGAGCCTAGTTTTTTGTTAACTGACTTAATGGTTTGGCCGATGTGCATATCGAATTTAAGCTTGTGGTCAATAGTAACACCTAATAGTTTGGTATAGGAGACAGGCTCAATGATGGTGCCATTAATGGATTCCACAAAGAAGGTCCTAGTATTAGCAGGTGGGGGTTCTTGTGCTAGGGGAGTGGTTGACGTGGGGAAAAATAAAAGTAACTTGGTTTTTGTTGGGTTTCGTATGAGTTTCAGGTCGGAGAACCATTTTTCAACTTTGGCAAAAAATTGTTGGGTGGCTGCTTGGAGATTCTGGAGAGAAAGTTCAGAGCAGATCAGGGTAGAATCATCTGCATATTGAATGCAGGTGGCTCTGGGGATGACTGTGTGAAGATCATTTATAAAAACGGAGAAAAGAAGGGGACCAAGTATGGAGCCCTGTGGAACTCCAATGGTGTTAGGGAGCAGGTGAGATAGACTATTTTGCCATTGGACTGCTTGTTGCCTGCCAGAAAGGTAGTCCTTAAACCAGCTTAGAGCTAGGTTGTCAAGATGTAGGGTTTGCAGGGTGTGGAGTAGTAGCTGGTGATTAACCATGTCGAAGGCTTTTGATAGGTCAAGAAAGAGAGCAGAGGATATTAATTTTTTGTTACGGTTGCTATTGACTGAGTCAACAAAGGAGAGGAGTGCAGTGGTTGTACTGTGATGGGGGCGAAAACCATGCTGGGTTTTAGACAGAAGATTATTAAGGGTGAGGTAGTGCAGGAGCTGTTTGTGAACACACCGTTCCATAATTTTAGCTATTGGAGACAGTATTGCGATGGGTCTATAGTTAGATGTTTCTAGTACTACTCTTATACGAATACTAGTCTTGAACAACATCAAGAATTGAATCTGATTAGATCTAGTATGGTACGGTGTGTTAAGCCAGATAAAGGGGGTGGCTTAGTCATTTTTGACACTAACGACTACATTAATAGAATGGAGGCGGTTCTTGACAATCCAGCTTACTCTAAAGCATCTCTCAATGAATACAACGTAGTGTTGAGAAGAGTAAAAGGTTACTTTAGAGATTTATTTATTGAATCTAAAATTGATTTGGATACTTATAACTATATCAACATTCCGTTTCCAAAGTTACCTATTATGTTTGGTATTCCTAAAATTCACAAGGATATTTTAAACCCACCAATGAGACCTCTCATTGATGGTAGAACATCTTTAACATACCCTTGTGCTAAACTGGTAGATTCCATTCTCCAGAGATACTTGAAAAGGATACCACAAATCTGTAAAGATTCATGGTCACTTTTAGAGAGCCTGAACAATTTAACTATAGACCACCACTCTAACTTTCTGACCATTGATGTCGTAGATCTATATACTTCCATTCCTCATATGGAAGCAATTGAATGGGTCACTTTAATTCTGCAACATATGAACGCTTCTAATAATAACATTTATGTGGTGTCAGAACAACTGGATATTATCCTTACTAATAACTTTTTCACTTTTAACAACCAGTTTTTCTTGCAGAAACAAGGGTAGAAATGGGCTCCCCCTGTGGAGCAAGTTTGGCTAACTTGTTTGTTGCCTATTGAGAAAAATGTTTTATACTAGATAAACCAGAGCTATCTAAACTTTTGGTTTACTACACAAGATTTTTGGACGACATATTCGTCATTTTTAGAGGCAACAGTAAATAAGCTGATAGGTTTATTGAATACCTTAACTCTACTACTTTGTTCCTTAAATTTACATATCAATTTGGTACAACCTATATTGACTATTTGGACATTAAACTAACTAGAGTTCCTAATAACAAATTATGCTCTACTATTTATAGGAAGTCAATGTACTGTAACTCTTTTCTACATTTTTCTAGTTCGCATCCTTTTAAACAAAAAAGCTCTATAGTAAAAGGCCAATTAGTTAGAGCAGCTAGGATGTGCTCTACAGATAACGACTTCCTAGGAGAATGTGATCTATTAGAGAGCATATTTGTGAGCAGGGGTTACCCTTCCCAACTTATTCAAGAGTTAATCTTGGAAGTAAGGAACAAGCGTGAGTTAGGTTCACTCAATCCCATTTTGTCTGGTACCGGTAGTTTTCACACAGTACCGATTCCAGTTGTTGAGGTAAATAGTGACTTCCATCTTTCGAATAGCCTTACTAATTTTTGTTCAGGCAACAGAGTAAGCCCTGAAATGGTACCAATAGGTATAGACCAACAATACAGGCACAGTTTCATCACTTCATTTAATAATGATAGTGAGCAGATTAAATTCTTGCTATGCAAGAATTGGCACATACTATCTAAGGATAGTTTATTAATTGAGAAAATTGGTTCTTTCCCAGTCATTATTTATAGGAGAGATACGAACTTGAAAAGTCTTTTGGAACGTAAACCATTTAAGCCCAATAATAGATCCAGTGGTTTTTCCCCTTGTGGTGCTTGTAGTATGTGTCAATATGTAGCAAGAAGTAACCACTTCGAGTTAGCTAATAGGAAATACTTTATCAAGCACAAACTTGACTGCAACTCAAAAAGTTTAGTGTACTTAGCTATGTGCAAAACTTGTAATGCTTTTTATGTGGGAAAGACCGATCGCAAATTCCGAGATTGAGCACATTTACGCTATCTCAAAAAACAAGTGCGACAATGTGCTAGCTAAACACATTAATGTTAACCCGGATCATTGTTTCCAGTTTTTAGCTATAGATCAGGTAGGATGTGACATTAGAGGTGGTCCAACTTCTATTAAATTAGAGTGTCGAGAACTGGAGTGGCAGCTTCTCTTGAACGCTTTTTGTGTCCCGGGTTTGAACGACAACTGTAATATTTCTTGTCTGTTGAAACTGAGGAGTGCTTTAAGATAATTACTTCTAAAAATGTTTTTAAAAATATTTTTTAAAAACTAGTATAAAAGTTTTTCATTAGTCTTTTATTGACATACTGTCTAGGTTAGTTATACACTGATTAATCAACAGAGACTTTGTGTTTCAATACTAGTATTTTGCGTATTTTACGTATTTGAGTATAGATTATTATGTGAATAGTCAAAAGTATGTTTCACAATTAATTTAGAATTGTATGTATCTGTTACGTTTGATTTTACTGATTGACGTATTTGTGTCTACTGTTTTGTCTGTTTAGGTGCTCGCAGTTGCTTGTACCTTTAATTTTGTGAGAATTTCTGATTGGTCAATAGCACTGAACTGCCTTTGGGCGGAACTTTTTAAAAATTTTAAAAGTTTCTTGTGACATTCTTTTTATACATTTTTTCTGAAGAAGTTTCCCATTTTGGTGAGACGAAAACATGTCTTATGCTAATAAACTTGTGATACATTAATATTTATCACCACTTACTACTGTGTGGTTTTATTTACTTTTGGGACTGCTTGGCTCCTTTCGTCTATTTGTTTGAGTTTACGGAGTTTTGGTTTTGTCGTTTTTGGTTCATGCAATGGCAACTAGCCATGAGGTCAGTAAACTGAAAATGTGTTTATTTCAGACACAGGGTCTAAGACGTTCTGAATATTATGCCAATGTGTCGTACTAATGGGGAGTGCAGTGCTAACTGAAAATTCCATCTGTACTTGGATATGAACTTGTGATATACAAGAGGAAAAAGTAGCCTACAGCTGTGAAACACTATCAAAACAAAAGATGTACAGTATGCCAGTAAACTGATTCAGATTACATTGCTAACCTTATAGTAAAGTTTAAGACAGCAATAAGCATATTGCTGATAGAACACTTCAGAGCTCTGTGGACAGCCAGTAAGCTGGACTTCAACAGGGCAGCTGTTATTGTGCTGTCCATTACTGTAAAACTGGGCCTAGGGTTGGGGGTTACAAAGCTGATAAGACTGCTAACTATTCATTTCAACAGAGATCAAGCCCTGAGAAGGGGTTAAATTCACATGCCAAGATCTGCTAGTGTACAAACAAATAATTATTTTCTAAGCTTTCTACTGTCCTAGTATTTAGAGAAAACAGAAAATAAACATGCATAGTTTTGTGGCATCAGTAAAAACAAGACAACTATTCTCCAATCAAAACAGAAATAAACAGAATGAGGTAGGAAAAGAACAGCTCAGAGATGAGGGGAGTTAGCTTCATATCCCGCCCCCTATTCTTGGTGATAAAGTGTAAATCATTAACTTTTCACATAAAATGTTAAAACTGATGAGATGAATAGGTTAAATTAGCTATGAGTAGGGTAGTCAACAGATATATTTCCAAGTCGAAGAGGAACTTGACTAAAGTAAAACTGTAGCATTACAGTCTGGAACAGCAATCTGATATAATTTGTCTCATAAGGATGCACATTTAGAATTTGGTGATGAGAAATTCAGATGGCTTTTAACACTTACTAAGCATCATTTCTTCACCTGTATAAGAATACAGACAGATGTATTCTTTCAGCACTGCCACTGACTTAGTGGAAGCTAAAGGCTTCCTCGCTACCCATTTTTACTACATTAAAAGGAAATGATGCATGACAATCATACCTCTCAACTATCCAGATTTCCACAGAATTTCTAGATTTTTGCCCCATATTTTTGTCTGTTCCTCATAATATTTGTGGTTTTAAAGCAAATCATTGAGGACTGGTCACTAAATACCACCATACATTTTATTTTCAGACATCATATCATTCAGAAAATGCATGCTAATGCAAAACCTATTATTCTAGGTACTTTCCAAATTAACAAGAGCAATATCGAAAATTCATCCTTGACTTTGGGCCTTTGTCTCTCCATTATTGTTAGCTTTGTTTGGATTTCCTGAGCTTAGAGGGTGAGCATGATTATTGTCCCGACCCCCTTTTAAATAACTCACACCAACACATAAAGCCATTTGTCGACCTTTATTAATAATATTAGATAAAATTTATTCACACTGAACAAATAGCAATAAACAATAACTTCACCAAACTCAATGATCTCAGGGCAGTGTACCTACTCACCCTGGCTGATTCATAAATCAGAGCAGCATACCTACTCATCCTGTTACATCCTCCATGAGGGCAGCATACCTACTTACCCCACAAACCTTAAATGGGCAGCGTACCTGCTCACCTCTTTCCACACCAACCATTAACCAATGAATTTCACTTTTAGTCAAGTAGTATCGAGCAACTCATTCGATCCCCAATCCAATCCATGATCACCCTCCCTCAAGGGGGAACAGAAGAGGACAATCATGTCCCTCTTCTTCGCCCTTACCTAACACTGTAACAAAGAAATCATTCGGGAGGGAGGAAGGGACAACAACTCATGCAAAAATGTGACCACTTCCTCTATACCCTCATATATATATATATATATATATATATATATATATATATATATATATATATATATATATGAACTACTCTAAGTCCCTCCCTAACTTACATCACTTCCTCAAAGTTCTCAATCTACTTAACCCTTTATTATCCATAACTTCATCCCTGTAAATTAACCTACAAAAACCAGAATCCCCTACCCCTTTACTCTTAATATATATATATATATATATATATATATATATATATATATATATATATATATATCCCCTCAACACTTCCCAAAGAGGGTCCCAGACAAATTGGTTTGTCCCAAACCTCATTTGTCCCGGCCCCCTTTTAATTAAATAATGCACACCAACACATAAAGCCATTTGATGACCTTTATTAATAATATTAGATAAACATAAACTTTATTCACAGTGAACAAATAGCAATAAACAATAACTTCACCAAACCCAATGATCTCAGGGCAATGTACCTACTCACCCTGGCCGATTCATACATCAGGGCAGCGAACCTACCCACCCCACAAACCTTAAATGGGCAGTGTACCTGCTCACCTCTTTCCACACCAATCATCCATTAACCAGTTAATTTCACTTTTAGTCAAGTAGCATCCAGCAACTCACTTGACCCCCAATCCACTCCATGACCACCTTCCTTCGAAGGGGAACAGAAGAGGACAATCCTGACACTCTTCTCCACCACCAGCCTGCTCACAGGCTGTTCCCCCTCCTAATCCATAGCCTTCACAATACCTTCTAAAAACAACTTCAAGTGAACGTTAAACAAATCCAAACCAACATCATTCAAATGCACCCCATCAGATTGATACAAAACAACTTCACCATCCAAAAAATCTTTATGTTCAATAGTATGCATCCCTAAAACCATTAATTGCCTAGCCAATCTCTGATTAATAAACCTCCTAACCCACTCAATAGCCCGATGACTAATAGCATTCCTCCATATCAAACAGGGAACTAATTCTGACCAAGCTATACAGATACCGTGGTACAACATCTGTAACCTCAACAAATCCTGTAAAATAATATCTACCAAATGCTTCTTAGAAAGATTTCCAAAATCATTATCTCCCAAATGAATCACTAATATTCTAGTATACCCCACCATCAATTTTATCTGCTCAAACTCATGCATCAACCTGTCCCATCTAAGCCCCCTAACCCCATGCCAAGTCACTGACCATCCAAAATGAGTCAAACCCATATTTTTACCATCCTCCCTAACCAATGCACGCGTTCCTGCCCAGTGGATATATGAGTGACCCAGGATGACAATCTGCTTTCCTAAAAAAGAAGAAAAGAAAATTAATAATCAAGCAAAACAAAATTTTGTCTAATATATGATAAAAATGCAGTTGAAGACCACCTCCCAACCCTTTTAATAACCTCAATGAAACTGCCCTCCCTAGCTAAATCTGAAGCCCTACAAATTCGAAAGGAATGAGTTGCAAACCTATCTGCTGGAAAACCCATACAATGAAAAACTCTCCTTATGATTTATATGAATCTACTGCTTGTCACACGCTTCCTATCCATCAAATAGAAAACCAAATCCGACAAACTCCCCATCCGCATCCTTCTGAATTCCTTGGCCCACCTTACTGGACAAAGGCTAACATTCTTATCAGCCTTTAGCACAGCTACTGAACCTTTATCCAACTGATCTTAGTCTTTTGCAAACCAATAATAACCACACAGCACCTATCATTACATCCTTCCAAAATAACGATCCTAACAACTCAGACACACAGAAAACACTAAAATATAACCATATACACAACGTGACCCACATAACATAATCCAAAGAACTGCCTTCTATTAACGCTAATCCTTTCAACAAAACATTCAACACTGCCCTCGTCAGTGGTCATTCTCATATCTCTGCGCACTCCATCCACCTTCTCCCAACCTTTCCACATACGTCCTACTGTTCATGACTTCATAAAATCCGGTAACCTCGATTCCCAGGCAAATATGCTAATGGAAGCCAAATATACCCTAACAGTTTATAAAGTCTTACCTAACCCCCAAGCTCGATCTAAGTAGCGCAACAACAATTCCTCTAACCACACCCCTTCCTCTTCTGGCAATTTTAAAACAAACTGATCAAATTCACAAAGAGCCCTACCATAAGCCTTCCTGGTAGAGAGAGCCCAAGAAAGACACACCAACCTCCTGGCAACCTCGACCCAAGGTTCCACACCTCCTCTGGCAGGAGTTCTGGCACTTCCTCTGCCCCTGGAGCCAACAGCCGAAACCTGTAAAACTGAAATCGGGACAAACTATCAGCAATGTCATTCCTCACACTAGGCACATGCACTCCTGTAAATGAAATGTTTATTAATAGACTCTGTAAAACCAATTTATGTAAGACCAACAGTAACAATTCTGACTTAGCCGTCTTCCTTTGTAAAACCGGCACCACCGCCATGTTATCAGAATGGAAAATGACTTGCTTGTCCCGTAATTGGTCCTTCCAAACTACTGAAGCTTCCCAAATAGGCATCAACTCTAAAAATGCCACATCACCTTTCCATTTTTCCTTCCAACATTGAGGCCATTTAGCTGCAAACCATCACCCTTCAAAGTAAGTCTCCATGCCAATGCCCCCAGCTGCGTCCGTGAATAACTGAAGTTCCTCCTGCCCCACCCAGTCTGTCTGCCAAAAAGAAATCCCATTAAATTGTCCCAAAAAGCCGGACCACAACAACAAATCCTTCCAAGCCACCTTGGTCAACCTAACCCAATGGTGTCTACTCCTGCCCCCTTTCAACATAAAAGCCACTGACCTACAAAAAGTATGCCCCAGGTGTACCACTCGACAGGTAAAATTCAAATATCCTAACAACTCCTTAATTGTCCCAATCCATACCTTATCCTTAGCCACAACCAACCTTATCACCATCTTCAGCCTATCTTATCCATCGGCAAACAAAACAATCCCCATTCCGCATCCACCATTAATCCCAAAAATTCTAACGCTCTAGCCAGACCTTCCATCTTATGTTTGGCCAACGGTACCTCTAGCTCCTCACACATGCTTGTAAATTCCCGCAAACTTTCCTGGGCTCCTAATTGTCCTTCCCCAACCAGAAAAAAATCATCCAAATAATGAACTGCCTTCTGCGTACCCACCCTCTGCTGCCGTACCCACTGTAGGACCATAATGAACTTCTTGAATGTTGCACATGCCAAAGAAAAACCCATTGGCATGGCTTTGTCAAAATAGTATTTGTCACCCACCACCATCCGGAGCAACGGCCAATCATCCTGCCTGAGTGGCATTGAACGAAAGGCAGACTCAGTATCCACCTTTACCAACTATGGCTCCTTAAAATCCTTAATCACCATGATGGCATCACCCAAGCCCCTTGACATCCTCCTCTGTAATGAAATCATTAACTGGACCTCCTTCAGGATAACACAAATGATGAATCAACCTAAACTCCCCAGCCCATTTCTTTGGTTCTAACCCCAAGAGTGACACCTTACAATTAACAAAAGGCAGGCTGTTGAAAGGACCCAATAACCAGACAGCCTGACGCTCCTTCCCCACCAATCCCTCCAATATGTCTTCCTTACCAAGCACTGGGCACAGATTCTTGTAAACCACCCCATCTGCAACCACAGTAGACTTAATAGAAAACCCTCATTGAAACCCCTGTAATATCTCATTTCTAATCGTGAGATTGGGAAAACCTTGGAGCATGCCACGTAGAACCTCCACCTTAATAGGGAAAAGTCCCCTTCCCTTATTCCCCCCAAAAGAATCCCCTTCCCTAAGAGCCAAGAAAATTACTTCTACCCTTGCAGCTTGAAATCCTTGAATGGAGGGAAAACCACCCTCCCGAGCCATAAAATTTGAATTCAAAGCAGTGAGTTCATGGTAACTGCAGTGAATGGCCGAATGACTTCCTCCACATCATGAGCAAGAGTGCGAAAATGTGCACCCTACCCATGAACAAGAGCCACTATTAAAAGACCAACACACCCAAACTCCTTCTCTTCTGCTTCCCAGTCTATTAAACCCCCAATAAGTATCCATCATGGTAACCAACCATATATCTGGATGATGCACCTCCCAGCGTAGTGAATGATCCGTTGCCTTCCATTTACAGAACCTCTGATCATACGATAACCATGCATTCTCTGGCCATAAACATTGTGCCTCCTGAATTGTAAGAAAATAACCCAAAAGGGGCAAAGCCAAAGACCAGTCCTTTCCCAGATGCACAGCCATGTAGTAAATAAAACCTACCACACAGTTATCCCACGTCCTGGGGTGAATTCTACCTATCCTTTTCCTATCCAAAGCCACCAACAATCCTTACTATTAGCTGACTCTGCCTCTACTAAATGCTTCACCCCTTCTGCATCAATTAACTCAAATACATCGACATATTACCCTTTCCAAATTTTTTCCTTCACTGACGATGGAATGTTCAGGGTCAAAAAGACTGCCCTGACCCCTGTCCCAGCACCTGTGTGGTTAACCAATCCCCTGGGTGAAGACCAAATTCAAGACTTATGTCTGAACCTAAATCCGAGCTATCACCTGACCCTGCAATACCCCCACTCACATCCCCCCCCCTCCGTACTGGGATGCCCCTGCAACCTCCATCTCCGCACACCCTACTGCATTCCATTCTCTTCCAGGGTCCCTACCTCTGAGTTCCCTTTCTTTTTCACTTACCCCCACATCCTCGCTGCCCATCTTACCTGCAAGAACTGATGAAACATAAACATTACCTGAGCCTCCATCTTGAGACCCGCTCGGAGCCAATGACCCAACTGTGACCACCTCCTGCACTGTACACTACATTTTCCCCCAAGCTGTAGCTCTCGACATGGAACGTCACCTCTTCTGACATGGAACCTGCTCCTGCTCCATAACTGCCTCTGACGTTGACACCTCTTGGAAGAGTTCCTCCGCTTGAGCCACTATGGCCTGCCAATGCTGCCGCAGTCATGGTAAGTTAGCTATTTGTAGAAAAAGAAAGATAAAAATAAATAAATAAATAACCAAACTGCTCAGCTCAAGCCACATCAGCAAACTACCACCCCCACATGCATCCCCAATGCAATAGTCCACTCTGCCAAGTCTCGAGCCCTGAGTCCTATAGCCTAGTTAGAGTAATATACAAATACTCCATAAAGTAACCTCTACTGCGACCTCAGCGGCATGTTTATTTTAACCAATCAGCCCTATTCCAGTCTTGAACCCAAGGTCCTATACACACTAATCAGGATAATGTGCCACTACACCATGTGAATTATTTAAACCCCCCAAACTATGCATGTACTACCATGTGCACCTCCCAGTGTATATATGTATAGATCTGTTTTTTTTTTGCTCCCCCCCGACCCTGGCTCTCTTCAATCTCAAACAAATATATAGGCACACATACATTCCATGTGCGCACACAGAACACACACACACACACACACACACACACACACACACACACACACACACACACACACACACACACACACACACCTGCAGAGCACAGACATACCATATAGAGAAACATTCATTTATTCCTAAGCAGCTGTGGATTATTATGGCTCCTACCTAGCTGTAACAGGATGCAAACAGAGCTTTATCACTAATTGTAGCCAAAGACTTTATGTACATAAAAAAGTGTGCCATTTTTTTCCACTATATTTACAACTGTTAACTTTTAATATCAAGGATAAAAAAATGCTCCATCAAAGGTAAATACGATTCTTTACATTTATTTAAAATGCATTCTACATAAAAGATGAACTGCATACCCAGGCAAATAACAATTCAAAATCTGCCTGGACTTAAAGGCAGTAATGCATCAGTTTCTGGGGTAATGAGATTGTTTTAAGATGCCGTTTAAGTAATCTGCAACATAGATAAAACTACCATATCAGCTCTAACAGAGGTAAATAAGAGATTAAAGCACACCTTTGCACTGAGGTCTCGGCCCCCACCCATGTAAGAGCTCACCAGCAACCACAAGCTCTTTACCGTCGCATCAGTGGCTTTGCCCTCAATCGTGCATGCATGAAGGCCTCAGCCACACAACGATGTTCCCTGGGCCTGGAAACCAAGCAAAGCAACAGAAACCACTGCACAGACCTACCAGGGCACCTAAATGCAGCAGCCCTGACCACTACAACCACCAATGCTTAGCAAAACCCTCTTGAGCCAACAACTGATAGCTGACCATGATCACCAGGAAAATGACTGGGCCAGTAAGCACCGGGCACAAACCACTGCATGGCCATGGAACGACAGGGCAATGCACTGTCTCAACCCCAAGCCACCAAAGAATTGGAGAATGACTTTAACCATAACGCCATCCCCAGCCCAACCATGAGGCCACCAAGGAACCCAGGAAAATAAAACCAACAACACCCGGTAAGCTATGCACATCAAGCAAACCACCTGCTCCCACAGTAAGACATCCGTCCTTTCCAGCCTATCCCCCCTTTCAAACACAGCTCGCTGCCCAGCCATCACCCACCATTCAAATGCCCCCCCAACAAAAAAAAATGCTCCTAATTAAAATCTCCTTCCAGCACACACCATTCAAGGCCTACCTGTCATCGAAATACCTACAAGGTCATCTGGACATAGGTTAGCTGAAACACCACCAACTCATGCCAAAGTGTGATCACTTCTTCTATACCCCCATAGATCAACTACTCTAAGTCCCTCCCTAACCTACATCACTTCCTTAAGTTCTCAATCTACTTAACCCTTTATTATCCAAAACTTTCTCCCTGTAAACTAACCTACCAAAACCGGAATCCCCTACCTCTTTACTCTTAATATATACCCCCCCAATACTTCCCAAAGAGGGTCCCAGATAAATTGGTTTGTCCCAAACCTCATTTATATTCTCTAGACATAAAGCAAACGTTGACAGACTGTCAAATCTGGTACTGCTGTGGAAAAAGGCATCACTTGACATTGACTTAACCCTGCCTGAGAAACAACATTCACATCAAAGTTCATATTTAAATAGTTAGTGATGTAAAACATAAAACAACACACCTTATGCTGGAATTTGACAGAAACACAATGAAATGTATTAAATCGTGTGTGTGTGTGTGTGTGTGTGTGTGTGTGTGTGTGTGTGTGTGTGTGTGTGTGTGTAGTAACATTATTGCTTTGCAGCATGAATTCATTCTCTATAAATATACCATTCTGTTTATTATTCCATAGAGAAGATGTAATATTATAAGATTTAATGTCTGTGAAATAAGTCGTGTATATCAGAAAGAGAAAGAAACTGCTAGTTTAAGTTGCATCTCTGTACACCTCACTGCGTTGCTTTGATACTAGTAAGGAGTTGAGTGAGTGACTTCTGCTTTTGAAAATATTTCCATCTACCATCTGAAATGGCAGCCTCTTAAAATCCTATGCATCACATCTTCAGTGGAATTTTACTAACTTTCATTTTCCTTCCTTTATTTTCCTCCCTTTCTCCCTCCTCTTTCTTGGCTGACTTGAGTTTGTGTTCTTTGTTGTGTCTCTCATTTTCCATCTTCTGGTTTCAATTTCCGGTTGCTATTTCTAATTTCATTGCATTTCAATCTCATTTTGTGAAACATCTTCTTGGTCCCACTTCCTTTGCCTTTTGCCCGAGTTTGGCAGATATTCTTTAAAAATTCATGTGCCATTAGAAGGTTGTCATCTTGGTATACACTGGATGGAGAACAGTTTGAAATAAACTTTTATTAGCCCTGGTCTCTTGCACATATACACCTACAAATTCTTTTTGTTTTTCGAGTTTAGCAACAAGACTATCAATGTCTAAAACACAGCAACCCTCTGGAAACAGAATGCTCCTGAAGCAATTATAAAATAAACTTATTTTTTATTGAAATATTTAATTGATATGTAGAAGACCTATCATGTTATTATGGAACTCAGAAAGCCAAGCTAAAAAAAAAAGATAACATAGTTCTTAACATCTTATCCACTGAATCAAGGACAAAGTCATAATATTAAGGGATAAAGGCTCCAAATCAGGGACACATTTTAGGTGATGGTGTTACTGACTTAGAAAGTTGATAGACAGACTAAGTGGGCATGAATTGGCATGCATTTTATGAAACAGAACAAATCTGTAACTTTTTGACTTCAAAACGCCATCAAAATATCACCAATTGTTAGAGGCACAGAACAACATCTTTATCCAAACTCATGGATGTCCCCGAAAATCAGGAACAGTTCAAAATTACAGAATGTGGAAACCAAACCATGAACTATGACAGAAGGCTAAGCAGTGCTCCTGCACATACAAACATCAGAGCTGCATTTCAACACATTGCAAAAAAGGTGGGTGACAAATGTGACAATATCTGCTGTGCTGCATTCTAAACATGACACTGTAGCATGGAATGAGACGTCCATCATTTGGTTACATACCTTATACTCAGAGTATGAGTTACCTGCAGCTGTGAGGGGGCAAGTGCTGACTGCGTCTTATAATATAGAGGATCAAATTCCGAAGACACAATTTCTTTTAAAAATGACTCTTCCTGATTTGCCCCCATCCCTGAGTTGTAGCAATCTCAGAGGTATATTATATAGAAATATGGGTTGGGGAGGGAAGGCTCCATTTAGGAACAGAAAAAAAAGAACTTTAAAACCTCTGATTTTGAAATTGTTTGCTATAACATTTTCTTTGCTTTCAGTGGTTTTACTCTATCAGGAATACTGGGTGAGTAAATGAGTGTAATTAAGGAATTTTTTTTTTTTTTTTGAGCCAGGCTACAGGATCCAAATTGCCTAAACATAGTAAAGCCTTATTAAGTTTAACAGTGGTGGCTGACAAAAAGCAATTACTAGAAAATGGAAATCAAAATCTAAACCAGCTATGCTTGAAATAGTTAATATTGTAATACAGATAAAAGAACAGGAGGTGGGATCTTTGTAAAAGAGAAGAGATAAATTACACAGAAAAAAATGTGAGCTGTAGGAACAATACATGCAGACAAATGTTTTGGAGGAGGAATGAGGTTAAACAAAAGGCAGAAACTGAATAATGTATGTAATGTTGCCTAGATTATAAGATATACAACAATATATATATAATGTTTGAAAGTGTGAACTTGTTAATCTAGTTTGATTATTTATATATAAAAATAAAATGACCTATTTCACAAGGGATGATTCAAAAAAGGAGTTTAAAAAAAACATTTTTGAAGAAAACTCAAGTGATTGATCAGTGCTTGTATAGTTTTTTTTTGTTGTTTATCCAAGCTCAATGTTTGAAATCTTTATTTGTATGTCTCGGCAGAAGTGTTTGTAGTTGAATATCATATGGTAACAGGTACTTCCCAACCACCTTTATGTTTCTTAGAGAGGGTGATGGGCAGACATAGGGCAGGATGAGTGCTACTAATATTACTGACAGATGGCTCCGATGAAAGGCAATTAGTATTACTGCCAGAGGGGAAAGCCGAGATACCACCAGATTTGCCTTTTGTTACACTGAATCAGCAGAGCAGAGTCAGAATCAGAGCAAAAATTGAGCGAGCAGGCTATATCTGGAAAAGAACACAAAAAGCGTGATCCACATACCTGAGAAACAGTTAAACTAAACATGAATCGCACAGGAGAATGCAGGCATGAGTTCAGTGGCAAGGTCAATCCATTAAAGTAATGATACTCTTTGGTTGTAATGACCATAATAGCCGTCATATTCTTTCAGAAAGATTTTCCTGTATCATTATTATTTTTGAAATGCTTCAGAGAAATCCGGTGTTCATAGGTTCATACTAGGCTATCTGCCCTAGGGCATTTATAAGCCTAGCCAGAGTATGTTTGGCTTTCGCCACCCATTTTAAATTAATTTTGCTGTGCCCTTTTTCGAGGTTTGTGGAATGTGGAAATGTAAAAAACACAAATCCTGCTCACTTTTTGCATTAATCAGTATCTTATAATTCCTTACATCATACAGAGGTGCAGAGAAACTTAGTTTCATGTGGAGATCAGATGTGCTGTTAATATGAAGGGGCATTCACTGAAAGCATACTTCCAGAATGTGATAAGACAGGCACTACAACACATGACTGAAGTCTAGCATAGTGTTGTTTTTAGACAGATACATTTAAATTCTGTTTTATAAAAGGATGTAGGGAATATGTACATTCAGACTGAAATCTAAGACCACAGCATCACTTAACAAATCTTCTGAACATTTGGTGGTACTAAGTTCTTGTTTTCTGGCTGCTCAAATTCTTATCTACATTAACTGAAAAAATGAATCTAAGATTCATATTCACGTAAGAGCTTCTGTTTGTGTTCGCATGTCTTTCCCAAATGTTGATTATAATTAGCGTTCAATAGTTTTGATGTGTAATCTTCTTTAAGAACACTTGTTTTGTTCTACTTTCTGCTACACTGTGATATCTTGCTCAAAGAAGATAATAATATAAAGTTACTAAGTCTCCTCAAAAACACTAGTGATGAAATTCAGAATGGTAACATATAGGCATAAATCAGAGCAAAGCCTGAAGTCCACCTTGTGTCTGCATACTCATTGAAAGCACAGTTTGCTGCCATTTAAACTCAGCATGTGAAAATTACGCAATCTGTTTGTTCCTCGTATTTGTTTAGTTGTACTGTGCTCGTTTTAAATCTCTAATGATAGGACAAGATGAGTTTTGATGTGTACTGGGAATAAAAAAAGAAAAAAAAATACTCTGAATAGTAATTCTCATTTGTTTACAGTTGATTCGCCTAGGCAATTAAAAACAGAAAATACTTGTCTGTACTTTTTTCATGCGTGAATGCACAACTTGCTTGTAATGACTGAGGTTTTTCTATTAGCAAAAGTTAAAATTTTAGTGTTTCCTAAATAGTGATCATTTTTAAATTTAGTGAGGTGGGTTGGAATGACCTCCATAATGTGTGACTAGGTTTAGGTGATTGATCAGTGGACGTTACATTTGCATAGCAAGTTGAGGTGAATTGCAATGATTTCAAAATCAGTCTTTAAATTTCTGTGTTTAGACAACATACAAATATGAAATCTATATCGGCAAAGCAATATACAAGCTGTGAAACTGTACTCTGCCGCTAATTATTTTGTATAGAATAGGTGCATTTATAGAAGTAAGTGCCTTTTTAATACAATGGAAGGTTATAGATTAGCAGGAATAGCAGCAAGGGGCAGGGAGACAGGGAGATGAATGAGAGTATGAAAAGACAGAAGGGTCATTAGTGGACAGTCAACTCCAGATAAGATTATGAATGTGCAAAAGAGGAGACCAGATTTCAGTAAAATTGCCCTAGGCTTAGATACAGTAAGAGTGTGGAAGATGTGATCAATGTTATCAGCAAAGGGAAGGGTTTATGCATTTTTTAGACACATATGTATCAATTTTCTGTCAGAGGAACCATTTTATGTGGCAACAGACAGCGACATAGATATGCCAAGAGATGTGGTTGGTGACAACAATCAGATAAAGTTACCAATACCAGCAGCTAGTCCGCTGACAAAAGACTGAATTAACTTGTAGCTGCACTGAACAAGGGAAAAAAAAGAGAAAGACTAGAAGAATGAGGAAGACCTAACTGACAAATCAGCTCTCTGCACCAGAACGCCAAAATCTTAGCCAAGAAAGAATAGTCAAGTTACATTCTCTGGTCTAAAGGAAAATCTCAACTATTGCACTTTTAAGCCAAGAATGGAAGTGGAAGGGAAAGTGACAGAAGCCAAGGTGGGGATGTATTTTCAAGTAAAAGGTAGGACAAAATACACAAAACATAGCAGATTAACAAGGGTGGCAAAGGAGAAGTATGCTATACTGCAAGGAGTCAGGATAGGAAGATGGAGCAGCTAGCTGAAAGCAGTAGTGGAGGAGAGCAATGCTGTTACCATAGAAACAGGGAACAATGACAAGATAGGATAAAATATGGAAGTGTCTGTCTATAGATTGCTTGGGAAGAACAGAGAATAAATGATGGAATTAATGGGAAAATACATGGTAAGGGCATCATTTGAGAGATTATATAGGAGAAAGAACCCCAAGACAAAAATAAATAGGGAATCAGACATAGAAAGGACCTAGGTTAAAAGTTTTGGCAGTTAATGCAGATCAAGTGGCAGGGGGCAGGAGCTGGTGGGCTGGTGCATTGTATCATCCCACACACATCTGGAAATGAGGATGACGGACTAGATGAGACAATAAAGGAGTAGGGTAGGAGAAATAGTTTTGTTTTTCTTTTACTTCTGAGCAATTCTGAGCTTCAGGGCAGGGAGTGAGCATGAGCTTATCAACCGATCTAGGATATAAAAGGTTCAGACAACTTTTGCAGACCTGTACCATAAGGCTGGAATGGTTACACGGCTTAAGATACTTTTAGCAAGACATGAATGTACTACTGCGTGGTTTAAGGCAGAGAGAGTGGTGAAGAATATACACACATAAAAGATGGCTTATGATATTTGATGATTGTTCAATGCTACATTCATGAGTTTGTCAAGCATAGGTTTTCAGTTTGGGTGCAAACTGAAAGATTAAATAGTATTTGAAAATGGATCACAGATGGCATCCTCATGGCCATGGACAAAACTGTAAGAAAGATGCAAAAAGCAGGTCTACTTAACTTAATAGGAATGAAATGCTTGTAACAGACAGATAGATAGATACTGACGTAGATATATATTCCTGAGATAAAGAATATGAATTCTACTTGGTAATTAACAGAGTGCTTGAGAAGAAGCATGGTCATATACAAGACTATCAAGATAGATAGCAGATGCTTTAGCCAGAAAATGAAATTAGAACATGACAACTTTTCCATCCATACTTGTTACTTCTTTCGTTGTAGTCCACTATATCACTGCAGTTCAAATGCATACCAAGTTAATTCATTACGCCTAGTAATTCCTTGTTATATTATCAAAATCTCCAACTCCATTTTGCTTTTTGTTAAGCCTAATGCAACTGAAATCCCATTATTTATCTTATTGTACTTTATTTTTTCAGTCATAACCTACTTATAGTAAGACAGAAAAAGAGAAGGGAGGTTTGTATGACGTTTAAGATGTTTACCTTACAACACAAGGTGCAGGGTTTGATTCTCACATGGGGTAATTGGCTAGGCTTAAATTGGCCCACAAGGGCAGTTAGTCTAGTACAAATCTGTGAATCTATGAAAAGAATAATATAGAACCCTCAGGCAGTAACTGGTAAAACGGATGAGTAAAACATACTACCATTATACCAACACTGCATAACAGGTAAGTAAAGGTGTTTACCTCACAGATGAAAGGTACAGGGTTCTATTCCTACTTTATCACTCTCTGGATATTGGCTAAGCATGTAATAGTCTGTAGACTGATTGTCTCTTATTTATCTATGAACCTATAAGCTCATTAATATTCTAAAATATGCACATTGACTGGCCAAACCAATCAGTGTGCCTATTTCAAAACATCACCATTCTTGTAAATGAGTTTAGTAGCTGTGCCAAATCAAGCATCACAACTGCTACCAGCAACTGAACTAACAGCAGCTACAGCTGTTATTTGTCTTTATTACAAACTCTTCTGTTTAACTCCTGTTGTTGCCCAAGGGCATTGTACACATTCAGACAGAACTAGCATTTAAAAAGAATAATAATTCAGAAGGAAAAAAAGGAAGCTTAAAATAAAATATACTGTGCAAGTGTCAGCATGTACATGGTGAATGCATGAGCTGTGTAAGTTTTAGATTTTGCTTTACTAAATAACGTTATTGTATAATTAAGCAATAACCCACAGATGGGTGTGGGTAATGCTGGATTTACCCACGGTTGGTGTGGTTTGGTCATGAGGGCTTCACCCTTGTGACCAAACAAAACCAACCGTGGGTAAATCCAGTATTGCCCACACCCAGCCGTGGGTTATTGCTATTATACAATGACATTATTTAAGAAAAAAATACGTACTTTTCTTAAATAATGTCTTTGTATAATGCTTCCGTGCTGCCCTTTCGAGTTTTGAATGTATCCTGTGGCTGTTTTGATGTACTGCGCATGCGTATGGGACTTGTGTCCCAATGCTTACACAGTACATCAGTGCTGTGCAACTGTTGCAATGGAGAAAGGAAGATCTCCGTTGCTTCTTCTTTTTTTTTTTTTTTTTTTGTTGTTAATACAAAAAGTAAACCAGAAGACTTTTTACTTTGGGGAGAATCAGGACAGACAAAATAAAAGGATAATCGGGTAAGTTTTTAAAGTTTTGCAGAACTTAAATGATTATCCTTTTATTTTTGTCTGTGCCATCTCCCTCCATAGGTTCATAGGTGTGTACTAGGCTAATGGCCCTGGAGACTTTACAAGCTTAGCCCACAGGATTATCCTGGTAACATGCCACCCAACCTTAGTTCCTAGTGCCTCTGTTGAGTAGAGCCACTGGAGTGATCCTCGGTGTGAATTTTCTATTTTCCATCCACTCATCAAGATTTCTCTTGAAGAGGGCCAGTGAGGTGCTCTGCTTGACATGTATGGGAAGTCTATTCCATAGCATGGGCAATCTCTGGGTTATGAAACTGTCCCTCCAGCATGTTCTGTTAATTGTGGTAATGAGGTTGAGGCCTCTGGAGCATGTGGTGTGGAAGGATTGGGATTTCTTTAGATGTAGCATTTCTAACAGAGCTGGGTCAGACATGGCTTTGTAATTCAAGCAGAGATTGTCTCTATGTAGGTGATATGAGACAGAGAATAGTTGGAGTTTTTTGAGTCTGTCCATATAGGACAAGTGTTTACGGCTTAGGATCCTCTTTGTGAGGTACTTTTGCTGCCTCTCCAGTTGTTGCAGGTGTCTAGTGAGGTGCATGTCAAATGGGGCATTGTACTCAATGACTGGCCTAATGAGGGAAGAGTAGAGGGAGACCATGACCTCTTTCTTCCTGGATGCAATACCCTTAGTAATGAGATGTGTCACATAGAAGGAGTTTCTGACCACAGTGGCAACGTGGTGGTCAAAAGAGAGGTTGCTGTCAACCTGTGTTCCCAGATCTCTTATAACGCCTTCTGTGTTCAGTGGACTACCATCAATGTGGTAATTCAAGGGAACTGGGTTTTCCCAAAGGGGATGAAGACACATTTTTTGGCATTGAGCTTAAGGCCATGGTTCTGACACCAGTCGTTGGTCTCATTGAGGCCTTTCAGCAGGATGTCAACATCACTTGGGGAGTTAATAATAGCTCCAAACTTGCAATCATCTGCAAACTTTGTCAGCTAGAGTGCCTTCATGTTGGCCTGGACTTCAGAGAAGTAGATACCAAACAGGAGAGGACGCAGGACCAAACTGTGGGACTCCACTCATGACTAGTCAGCTACTTTCAAACTGTTGGTTCTATCTGTGAGCCAGCTTGCAACCCACCTAGTGATACAGGAGTTGATGCCTAGCTTAGTAAGTGTTTCTATGATTCCTAAGTGGGGAATGGTATCAAAGGCCTTGGCCAGATCAAGGTAGGCTGTATGAACCACCTTACTTTCATCCACAGCTCTGGTGACGGACTCAAAGAAGTTGACCAAGTTGAGGAGGCATGATTCTACCCTTCACAAAACCAAACTGTGTACGATCCAGAGTTTGGAGATTCCCTATATCCTTGTTTATTAGGTCCATGATGCTGCATTCCATAGCTTTGCATATCAGACTCATCAGGCTAATAGGGCGATAGTGTCCAGGGTCTGTAGTCGCTCCTCCTTTGTGCAGAGGGATGACTGTAGCAGTGTGCCATTCGGTAGGGACAAAGCCTGACCTGAGGCTGTGATTGAACAGGGCACACAGGTGAGGTGTTAGTTTACTCTGTAGTTCATGTAGAACACAGCCAGGGATGCTGTCAGGTCCCATAGAAGCTGTATTCTTGGCCTTGGACAGTGCTGTTTTAACCTGTGCAGCAGTAATACTGGGTGCCTGGCAATCTACTGGTATTGTGATTGGTCCTTTGGGGGGGTAAAGTTAACACTGAATCTGTTCGCCAGTATATTTGCAATATCTGTTGGCTCAGTATAGAAGGTACCATTGTGCACTAGCTCAGAGCAAATCTGGGTATTGCCATGGAGATTCTTTACATAACTATAGAAGGCCTTGTGGTTGTCTTTACTATCTGCTGCAATTCTGTTTTCATAGCTAGCTTTAGAGGATTTGATGAGGGAGCTCAACCTTTTGTCGAGGCTGATAAGGGAGTTTTTGCAGTCTTGGGACTTCACCTTATTCCGCATCAGTTTCGTCCTCCTTTTGCAAAGTTTGTTTATGGCAGGGGACCTCCAGATTGGCTTCCTTTTTTTTTGAGGAGAGCGTCTTATTTCTATTGGGTATGGCAAGATCAATACATTTGTGCATGTGTTAGTACAGTGCATTGTTGTATGATTTGGCGGTCATGCAACTATTCTCAATTTGCATGGGTGCTGTGAAGTTAGCTACCTCTGTTTTTAGGAGCCCAAAGTTAGCTTTGAAGAAGTTTTTCATGGTGGTTATCTTTGTTGGGGGTGGGAGTGATGTGGATTTCCAAGGTGATTAGCTTGTGATCGGATCTAACCAGGAAGGAGTTGACTACTGGTGAAGAGCAATGGTTGCCCATGTTAGTAACGACCAGGTCATGGATGTTGCTACCTCTAGTGAGGGCAAGAACTAGCTGGTCCAGGACATTGGAATTAATGAATTCCATAAAACGTTGGGCAAGTGTACTGGTACACGAGTAGTTTTCCCAGTTAATGGAGGGGTAGTTGAAGTCGCCCTGTTTGAGAGTGTTAGGTTGGACCCTAATATTCTCCATGGTACTTGGGAATGTGGAGTGTGAATCTTGGGGACATGGTTGGGGACCTATAGCATGCTACGACCTGAATCGCCGCCTTACCCAATGTTAGCTGGACCTGAAGTATCTCAAATGCATTATGTTGGGCTACCTGTCTGGAGGTGTGAGCATCCTTTATGAATATGGAAACACTACTGCCTTTGGAGCTTTGGTCCAAGTTCTGGGGCAGAAAGGTATGGAATGAGTTGTAGCCTGGTAGTGCAGGGGTACTTTCTGCTGCCTTGAACCAGGCCTCTGTTACAGCACAAATGTTGATGTTCTCCATTTTAAGGAGTACTTTGAGCGAGTGCATTTTGAGATTTAGACTTCTAGCATTGAGCAGCATGACCCTCAAATTGCATTTGTTTGTAGCTCTTATGGTGGTAATTTGTTCTTTGGAACACCAGTTAAAAAAGGCACTATAGGGGTGGCAAGAGCCTGGACCAGTATCTGGAAGCCCAGGGGTGATAGATGCAGGCTATCTCTGGCAAAGCATCGAGGTCTGACAATCATGTCATCCCAGACAGACAGATACTGGATCCCCTTAGAATGACACCAGAAACTTGGCCAACTGTTGAAATCAATCATTTTCTGCTTGTACTGTGGTACAGGTAACTGAACTTTAGACATGCCTGGAGGGGTGGGCATTAAGTACTGGAGCTGATTTCCTTGTAGAACGTTTAGTGCTGGTAGCACTTTTGTGTACTACAATAATTGCTACAAGAAGTCAGGTAAAGTGCTCAACTAACAAGCTAGTAAAATTGCAGGAGAGGAGAGAACTAGCAGATCTAAAGGTAAATTGAAGAGCAGACTTTGGCACTGCTCAGAAGCTTACAGACAGTCCTGGATAGAGCAAATCTGTATCTGGACTAGATTAGTTACAGGAAAGGTGGGAAACAAGTGCAGATGTGGGCTTTTAAACCAGAAACTTGAAAGAGATGGAAAAACTGACCAAATGGTCAATAAACTACAATTTCTGGGCCAAAAACCACTCATCTTGTGGTAGATATGCTATCTAGTACTTACTACTCCCACTGATAAGTTAAAAGACTTCCCTCCAATACAGAAAGGCTTGGGGGGGGCTCACAAGCTTGCAAACAGTCCAGGATACAGCAACTCTGTACCTGGATTTGATTAGTTACAGGAAAGGTGGGGAACAAGCGCAAACATGGGCTTTTATACCAGAAGGTTGAAAGAGATGAGAAGACTGCCCCAAAGGCCAATAAACTACAATTTCTGGGCCAGAAACCACTCCTCTTGTGGTAGATAGGCTACCCAGAGCTTATCACTCCCACTGATAAGCTAGAAGGCTTCCCTCCAACACCGAAAGGTTTATGGGGGTTCAGAAGCTTACCAACAGTCCTGGATACAGCAACTCTGTATCTGGACTAAAGTAGTTACAGAAAAGGTGGGAATCAAGCACAAATGGGGGCTTTTAAACCATAAAGTTGAAAGAGAGGGAAAAAAGCCTGCCCAAACGGTCAATAAACTACAATTTCTGGGCCAAGGACCACTTCTCTTTTGGTAGACAGGCTACCTAGTACTTACCACTCCTACTGATAAACTAGAAGGCTTCCCTCCAACACAAAAAGGCTTTGGGGGCTCAGAAGCTTACAAAGAGTCCTGGATACAGCAAATCTGTACCTGGACTAGACTAGCTACAGGAAAGGCAGGGAACAAATGCAAACTCGGGCTTTTAAACCAGAAAGTTGAAAGAGATGGAAAAACTGCCCAAATGGCTAATAAACTACAATTTCTAGGCTAAAACCCACTCTTCTTGTGGTAGATAGGCTACTTAGTGCTTACCACTCCCGCTGATAAGGTAGAAGGCTTCTCTCCAACACAGAAAGGCTTGTGGGGCTCAGAGGCTTACCAAAAGTCCTGGATACAGCAAGTCTGTAGCTCAACTAGACTAGTTACAGGAAAGGCAGGAAACAAGGTTAGAATATTTTTTTTTTACAGAAAAGCAGCCAAAACAGCAGTATATACAATTCAAATGCAGTGCAGGTTAGCACACGAGTGTGTAGCACTATTACGGAAAATACAGTTAAAATAAATGCAATTAAATTAACAAATTACTAAAATTAAGTGCAGAAGGCAGTAGATTAGAAGGCTACCAACAAGAAGTAATAAGTGCAGAGTAAGAGCAACTGAACAGATAACAGCATGCAGAACAGCAACCTAACCTAAGACAGTTACAGTAAGAACAGCTGAATAAAGTATATATACATATATATATATATATATATATATATATATTTTTTTTTTTTTTTTTTTTTTTTTTTGAGGCAGGGAACAGAGCAGGATTAAGAGGCTACAGGAGTTATCCTTCCCAAATACTATCTCTGTACACACTGGATACAGCTGAAGAGATGGGACTAGTAGGAGTGCCTGAAATCAGAATATGATCTCACTGCACTCAGTTGAGTGAGCAAATGAGATAGGCCCAGAGGGTGTATACAAATACAAATTTACAGGAGGGGCAGGCAGTTTCAAAGCCAGCAAGATTAACACCAAAACAAGAACAGGGATGGAGGGTAGGGAACTAACTGTAGATACACAGACCCCACAATACTCAATTCAATTAATATTCAGTGAAAAAAAAAGGCAGTACTATATGAAAAAGTGCAGATAAAAGTGTACTTAAATTCACTTATACATCCAGGTGATTGCAGGTAGATCTTAGCCAGCCAAAGCTCAGATATTTTAGCAGAAATAGCACAAGATGTAACACTTATATGGCAAGACCAACCCCCTAGGCTAGGAGTTAAACACAGAATATCAATGAAATGAAACTACCCCCCACTGCTACCAATGGCTACACTTCTAGCAAGCTTTCTGTAGAGAGACGGAGCCTACAATATTCCATTCAATTAATATTCAGTGAAAAAAATAAATAAAATGCAGTACGATATGAAAAAGTGCAGCTAAAAGTGTGCTTAAATTCACTTATATGTCCAGTTAATTGCAGGTAGATCTTAGCCAGCCAAAGCTCAGATATTTTAGCAGAAATAACACAAGATGTAACACTTATATGGCAAGACCAACCCCCTGGGCTAGGAGTTAAACACAAAATATCAATGAAATGAAACTACCCCACTGCTTCCAACGGCTACACTTCTAACAAGCTCTCTGTAGAGATACAGAGCCCACAATATTCAACTCAATTAATATTCGGTGAAAAACAATAAATAAAATGCAGCACTATATGAAAACGTGCAGATAAAAGTGTACTTAAATTCGCTTATACTTCCAGTTGACTGCAGGTAGATCTTAGCCAGCCAAAGCTCAGATATTTTGGTTTAAGGCTTCCGGTTTCTTTTTATAGTAAAAAAATGTGAGATATACTTATTGGAAAAAGTCCGGGCGACCGGACTTTTTTCCATTAGTATACTCTGATTTACAACGGGCATGCTGGTTGGGCTGGCCATCAGCATGCTGACTTTTGAATATTTTAGGCTGGTCATTGTATAATAGTAATTATTTTACTTCTATGTGTGGGTAATCCTTTTTTTATAACATTTTAGCCAAAGGTAACGGGAAACCATTTGGCCTGTAGAACTATTGTAGTAAAGGCAGGAACTAGAGCTGTTTTATTTATTTATTTTTTTTTTGTATGGGAGTGATGTGGGGATTATTTAAAAAGTTTGGGAACCATATCTGAAAATGATGAATTGATAATATACTTTTATAGTACAGAAATAAATGTACTGTATATCTTTAGAAATCTAGGGTATAGGTCATCATGGCTAAAATGTTTGTAGTTGGGATAGTGAGACACCCAATTATTAAAACTGGTGAAGAAGCCAAAGCCACTGTTTTGTGTGTTTACCTGTGTACATGAGAGAGAATATAATCACTGTTACAGAAATGATTTCAGCTTTTTGCTTAGAGGAAGTAATGCAGGAACATTTCACATTAAGAGTTTTCCCTCTGAGAATACTTGGATCTTATTTTTTTATGCTTTCAGTGGTTAGGAATTAAGCAGTACTTACCATGGTATGATTTCAGTGAAGCACATCTGTTTTTCTGGTAAGCTGTTTTTCTCAAATGGCAGTTACATGGTCAGCTTCATAGCTGACACAGAATTCTGAATTGTCATTGGACCTTTTCTTTTTTAAGTTGATAGTACCTATCCTGCAAGTAGCAATGTGTTCATATTACTAGATTTGTTGAGGTATTATTCAGAGTTCAAGATGACATGACTTTTTCACTATTGAAGTATTTTAACATCCATTTCTAGAATGTATACCAATCAGTTTACAATATGGGAACTGCTAATAATCCTCTGTGTTAATTAGACAGCACAGTGCTTCACAATGTTTATCTGTACACACGTTAAGAAAGTAGCAAAATAAAGTCCATCCACTATTCAGCCAGGTAAAATGAATCATGTGACATTTACTTTAAGGCAGATTAAGGTTCCTTCTTTTGAGAGCACCATACATGCTCTAACCACAGGTACTCAAGAGTTATGACCGGTAAAGTAACGGACAAATCTCTAAACCCTTACAAAAACACATGAACCTGAATTAAATTTAAATAAGCATGACGCAAGCAAGTATGAAGCCCATTACACACTTTGTCAGTTCCAAGATTACATTGTGTCAGAAAAGTGGCTTACAGTTTACTGTCAGTGAAATTAACATACTGACCATTTTTCTGAAGCACAACAATATTAACTCCATTACAATGAGTTTAGCCTTAACAAAATACACACACACTTCTATAAAATGGCCATCAGTGGCACTCCTACTCACACTTCTATAACATGGCCATCAGTGGCACTCCTATTCACACTTCTATAACATGGCCATCAATAGCACTCCTATTCATACTTCTATAACATGGCCATCAGTGGCACTTTTACTCACACTTATATAACATGGCCATCAATGGCATTCCTCATCATGTTTTCCCATACAATGTAAATAATACTCTTGTCACCACTCAAAATGTAGTTTGAAAAGTGAGGTGTGCCTATGTAATTAACAAAATTAAAAAAAAATGAATACATATGCTGAGTTGCCATGAGTAGACTGCCATACAAAATTAAAGTGCTTTCCAGCACTGTGCTTAGGAGGCTTGTACTTATAGTATTTATTCTCTGAATGGCATGATGCTACTGACTTGCTCATCTTCACATCTTTCATATGCCATAAGCAAAGATATGTGCACATATGTTGCATTCACATTTCCATGTATGTACACTGTTCATATATACAGAGCATCCATGTTTTACACTGCATGGCTATTATCATGTCCCAAGCTGCACTGCTTGCCACACTACTTCTGCTGAAACAATTAGACATAGCCTACACAAATGCAAAAATAACAGCTTCACTTTTTGTGTTCATCGCTTAGCACAGTAACTTTTGCAAACTATGAAGTGTCTGCCATCTACTGAACTTTTCTTGTTAATTTAACTGGGTAAGTAAACTGGTTCCTCTCACCCCTTTTAGAAATGACCAAGGCCACAAAGGCAATATGTAAATGCAACTTATACATTCCATTTAGAGGAAACAATTAACCTTCATGTTTTGTGAAGTGGAAGAAAGTCAGAGAGCTAGGGGAAAATACATACAGACAAGGGGAGAACATGAAAATTCCTCACAAACTGTGACCAATGTCCTTTACCTTGGAAGTGTGAGGTGCAGAAATTAACCACTGATCCAACAGACAGTTCTCACTTTTCACCAATTAGTTGCCTCGGTAGCATGAAAGGCCTTCAAGTATGACCATATGACACTCAAGGGGATTACTACCACTCCATGGAGATTATTGATATATGGCATACCACACTGGTTTGGCCAGTAACAGATCAAAGACACCCTTCTTTAGTTTCTTGACCAAGTATGTGGTTCTGCTGCAGATAGATCAAAGGTTTCTTTCTTTTAGGACATATGGACTTGACAGCCTGTGTTAGTCGGATTTCAAAGACTGTTGTCTTCTTGGTTTCACCCCTTTCTTTTTTGGGGATGAAGAAAAATGCCTTGTTGACTTGGGCACAAAAGTCTTTGTCATCAAGGCTCTCATTCTGGCTCACAGTGACAGTAGGGTCAATACACACACAAAGGCAACAGACCCTTAAATATCCACTAAATACTAATAAATATGAGTTAACCACTCCTCTAGCTTTGGAACAAAATGTCCCTTTCCATAAAACAATTTCAATCACTTTAAATGGACTTAGGTAAAAACATGATAACATATAACACTCAGTGTGAAGCAAGTGGCATCCAGCATCTAAAGGACCAGTAGCCTGTTAGTTGAACTACCTATGAAGTTATATACTTTTAAAGTAATACAGAAGTGTATAGTGGCCTACCACACTACTGTAGCAGCTTTCACTAGCAGGGCTATGACTATGATGGGGCAAAAGGCTCAGCTGCCACAGGCTTCAGCACAAAGAGAGCATTATCAGCAGATCCCAATGGTGGGGGAGTGCTCCTTAAAATGTACATGGATTTATAGACACACACAGATATCTCAGCTTTATAAATGTATGCTGATACTGCGTTTGTGGCTCAGCTGAGTGCATAGGGTAAGATGAGTGTGTAATCAATAGTAATTGTGGCAACAGCAAGCTACTCATTACAGTTTTAGCAAGCAAATTACTACTGCACTTGAAAGCATGGAGAAGAGCTTTTTTATTGTGTATTTCTTTTTTATTTGTTTTTTAACTGAAAGTTAAGGGGGGGGGCAGAGTGGGGAACTGCACGCTCACCTAGCTGCTATTCTGTTTATGAGGACAGCACCACGTTATCACAGAAGCACACACTCCCTTTAGATAAGAAGACAGACAATGGGCTAAGTAATGCTGCTGCCAAAAAATTAACTACTTTGATAATTCTCTATGCAATCAGCTAGTCTTCTTCAAAAACTAAACAGGTAAGGAAAACACTGACCCTTGTTCTCAGGATTGTACCCAGGCCCCCCATATTCTGTACAGTTGTCACTACCACTGGACCAACAAGTAGTCTCTGGAAGGAGAGGTACCTGGTTTTCCCCAAGAAACCACCATGAGGGTGATTTTGTTTTAAACACACAATCACCCACTGCAGAACTATATACCTAGTACTGTGTTAACATCTCAACAGGAAAGCAAAACACTTACTCTTGTCGGGGGAGCGGGGAATCCCACCTCTAATTTAACAGCCAAAGGGAGTGACAGCTATTCACTTTGTGAATAATGTACTGCTATGATATTATATACTATTTTTATCTGATTTAAAATAAATATTCATGTTATAAGAGGGCTGGAGCTACTGTCAATTAATGGCACATTGCATATTTTCAACAATATAGGACATAATCAGTATGATTTAACTTGTTCCCATGACTCAGATTTGATGCAATACACTTTTTTTCTCTTAGCAAAGATCTCAACCTTCTGAAAGACACATTCTGTGCATCACATCATTTATCCTAACAGATTTTATCATGCAAATATACCACTGCTCCACTGCAACTTTCTTTCCTTGAGGGTGAAATTCATATTAGTAGGAACTAAAGGTAAGGCCTGGTTATGGATGGTCTTAGTATCATCCAAAATATGACAGTCCCATTAAGACAGTAATAATTAACCTATATAAATATGCAGCACAGTAATGGCAGATGGGGTGGGGACTAGCCCACTGTGCAAGGATTAGATAATGTTAGTGTCTCTGGATAACAAATCATTGCAGGGATCCTTCTTTTTGTGTGCTAAGGATTTGATATTGCTATTCCATCCTTATGATGCAACACAATGAATGAGCACAGTTAGCTTGTGCTACACTTAACAGGAGATGCTGGTGAACTTGAGTCACAGTACAGGTCAATGTAATGGGAGAACCTGCCTGCAATGCACTAATTATGTATAGTCAATTCCATATCCTGTTAGCATGGAGTAATGTGGGGGTGGGGATGTGCTTTGATAACCTGCTTAGTGACTGTAAAGAGAAAGCTATGGAAAATAGCTAGCCTGTGCTTCAATAACTAACTTATTTCAGCAGCCATACTAATGACATTGTACAGTGTTTAATGTAGAATTTGTTTATAGTGAAGTACTAGTTATTTTGTCTAAAGACACAATACAGGAAGAGCAACATTTATAGGGGGCACCAGTCTTATCACATCTGTGTCCTATGAAAGGGTAAACATTCTTTCACCTTATCTGTCACAAATGCTCATGCATTACTTCACTTTTTTAATCATATCTTTTCTGGTTACCTTTCTACTGGAGCTTATCCTTTTGAAATGTGCAAATGCATTTTTTCTATTATAATTAAGATATTCTGGTTAGTATATTTTTCATGAAGGTTACTGGTACTTGCTTGTTTTCATTTGGGCAGTCTGTGCACTGATAGTCAAAAAAAGCAAAATCAAGATTAATAAGTCAAGGAATTACCATCTGCAAATGTGACTTGTATTTATTTATTTTTTTTCCTGAAGCTGAACTATACTTTCTTCTTTCTCTACATACCCAGACAGTTCTCCTGTCCTGCCTAGCTGTGGATTGTTCTTTATTGTGCTTTATAGTTCTGCAGCCAGTTAATCATTTTACTTCTTTCTTCTCAGTTCACTAGAGATGTCAGATTTAAGACAGCAAATTACAGAAGAGTACAAAAAAGAAACAAATTCATCCGGTTGACATTTTGTTTTTCTTTTGGGTGCACATTGCCCCCATTACTGTGACCACTGAGCCTCTGTGAATTAGACTTGAGCTCACTCATTCATGAGCTGTGGAGATACGCCTATATCCACTAGCACAAAAGCCATTCGGACACTAGTAGTCGTTCATGCAGCCACGCGGGATGTTTGCATCATTGCTAAAGTCCAAGCAATGAGGAGACTCGTATTCTAATCCCTCCATTGAGTAAGAGGAATTGAGAAACACGTAGCCACGTGGACCACAATGCCTACTCCTTACATAAGTGAAACTTCTGTGCCCTTGCTCATAGATGGTTTCTGCCCATCAGTAGCTTTTGCACCATACTCCTATTTTCCTGGTTGCATGTCAGTCCCTCACTTCTCTGAAGGACACCTATACCCCACTATCAGCTCTACCACCTCGCCTCCAAAATGGCCATACTAATCTTTCTTGCCAAATGACCAGTCAGACATGAGTCATGTGGACTGTAGTCAGACTTGAGTCATATGGGCTGTAGTCAGACTTGAGTCATATGGGCTGTAGTCAGGGCTTTATCTCTCTATTTCACTGGAGCTGGCTGCCTCCCATTGACAATCCTGATGATCATTTGACAGAATACAAAAATATCATACGGAAAATAATTGAATGTCAAAAACTAAAACTAGATCAAACCAACTAGCAACATTTTAAATTTACATTATTATACTGTAGTGAGTGTTTCTTAATTACTTTAAATATCAGGTTGCACACTATCAGGAAGAGAGTTATTTCTCTTTTGTGGCAGCTTTCAACTTTGGTGTTAATTGCCTAGCATTTTACATTATACCTTTATATCTCTAAGGCCTTTTGTGCTGGTGCACTGAATTTCAGAGAATGGACTCTTCATATTTTCAATACAAACTGAACAAACTACACAAAATGCTTAGGGTGTATTACCCCCTTATTTAGGGAGTTTATCTCCATTTGCTGCTGTCATTACTTTCTCATTCTGCTACTGGTGTTCCAGTACTCAAGACCCTAATGCTGGTAAATGGGCATGGGGTCAGGTCATTCACTAGTACCACCAATGACCAGGGCCTCAACAGCAGCCCAGGTAATGGAAGATAAACTGGAAAGGGACAGGAGTAGCCTCCTTACATATACCTGACAGGTTGAAAAGAGAGTTTTCTAGACAATTAACCTGTGGTGCCATTCAGTAGCTTAATGAGAGTTACCTGCTTTCAGGGGTGGCAGGGATGACGGTCGGGTCGGTATCCCTTACATGAGCTACTGACATCCCTTTGTTGCATCAACAGTACACCAAGAATTTGGGCATTTGCTGAAGCAGCATAAGAAGGGATAAAAAAAGTCAGAAATAAAAAATATATATCCCCATGTCATTTTTCTGCTTTGTTACCACCAATCATGTCCACTTCCTGCTCACACGTCAGGCCTGGATTGTTGTGGCTTGAGTGCACTGAATCTCAACTGCCACCTTTCTACTGAATTGATCAGCTTTTTAAATACTTTTCTTAGCTTCTAAGCTTTAACAAATCCTTTTGTAGACTCTTCTTCCATCTTTTCAGGTTATACGTTATTCCTGTGCCATCTGTGAAGAGAATTATTCAGTTGTCTTTTAAGTTATACTACTGCTGTAACTAGCACACATGTGAGCACATGTGCACACACACACACACACACACACACACACACACACACAGACACACACACACGCACACACACACACACAGACACACACACACACACACACACACACACACACACACACACACACACACACACACACACACACACACACACACACACACACACACAGACACACGCACACATGCACACATGCACACACACACACACACACACACACACACACACACCTGATGAGTACTGATTCCAAGACTGAAACCTGTGATAGATACTGCATTAATCAGTCTCTCAATTTCTGATATTATTCTTTTCACTATACCACTTTGTGTCTTATACATAAACTAGGCAGCAGTCCAATTAATCCAACATGTTCCTTCTTCCAGCTGCTGCGTTCTTCCTATCTGCTGCATTTGCAAGATAAAGTGAAAGGCCAGGTAGACTACATCTATTAGTTTTCCCCGTCTAGTTTACTAACAACCCAGTCATTAAGTCTGATCATGTGTAACTAACAGATCCTTCTGTCCAAGAACCTGTGCTAGTTGCTAGCCTATGGATGTTTGTCCTAAAAGAAATCCACCATCATTTGTTATAAGTTCATAGCTTGCAGATGTGTTGGTTCCCCATCCTTGTATGAGAACATCAAATGTAATCTCATCTGGTAGTTCTGTAGTACTAATGTATCTGCTGAAGATCTCCATCATGGGCTTCAACAGCATTCTGGTCAGATTTTTAACAACTGCAGAACATTGCCCATTTGGTCCTTGTGCTCTACCTTTCAGAATCTCCATATTGTCTTGCTGTTTCTCCAGTACCCTCACCACATCCCAAGATACCCTTCCCTTGCTTTTCTGTCTAAAAACTTAAAGTTCTCTATCAATATCTCTGTAATGTCTGTTTCTTCCCACATCTCCCCCTCACCTTTGCTTGGCCTTGCCAGGTCTGTCTCTCCCTTTTACTTTTCTGCTACATACCTAAAAAAAAACTTGTTCTGCTGGCCTCATCTCATCCAACTCCTGTTGCCTTCCTGCTAGCCTCTTAGCACTGTTTGTTTCTCCTCAACATGCCTACTTCCTTCTTTCCATTTTTATATGTCATTATAGTTTGAAAAAAAAATGATGGTGGATTTTATACCAATTGCAAGCATATTTAATATTTTACTCTCCATTCACATATTTAATGTGGTCACCAATCAGCTTACCAAGGAAGTTTAAAAAATAGTGTTCTACTGCAGTTTGTTCAGTTTTTGCCATGCTACAGAGACTATTATAAATCTTCTTTCCTGCATCCACTGAACAGCATTATATAGAGAAATGTGAGGAACCCCCTTCCTTCAACCCCCAATCTTCAGCTCAACAAAGCAGTTCCTTAACTTCCTCAAACAGATCTTCTAAATGGGACCCTCATAAACATGTATGATAATTGTGATTGCTTTTATTTATTTAGTTAGTTTTTAAATATGCATTCAATGGTGATCTTATGTTCTGAAACATAGATGAAGTTATTGGTATACCACACTGTAGATTAGAAGAACATGAAGGTAATATATGTGAACTTATACATTCAGCACTGTACATGTGAAAACTTCTCGGTTTAGTCATAGCAAGGAGTACATGCATATACACTAGTACTTGTTTATGAAATCATCATAATCCTTTCAGCAGATACAGTGAATGGCCCTATAACAATAACAGTTCTTAATAAACATAAAAATTCAACTACCATTAACTTCACAGTGTATATACTCCATCGGAATCATAACATGCATCCAGGTTAATATGTTGGATGGCATGCATTATCAAAACACTACAAAGTCCAGTACATGCTTTTGAAAGGATAGACATTTTCATAAGTTTAGTCACATAAGAGAGGTAATTTATTTAACAAAAGGAATTCTTTAAAGAGCATATATGTAGAAATAAAAAAACAGAATTGCAACAGCATAATGAAGTAATTATTTAACTGGGTGCAATGCTTACAAGAAAATTATTATACTTTTATGCCTTAATTTTCTATGTTACTAGTGCATGTTGGAAGAATAATTTTCATTTTAAATGAGCTAGGTCTGATTGAATATATCTGGATCACTAACACCAACACGAAAGATTTGTCCTTCATTTCAAACGGGTTTTAATTACCTTCAAGCTTTAGTGGCTCCTTCACAGTGCTTTTAATGAACAACAGGTTTATGGTAAAGCACACAATCTGCTAATGAGTTTGGTGCCTGACAACAGTACCCCCAGGCCATACACATCACATTTGTGTTTGCTTCTATAACTGACAGCAGTGGCTGCAAGCCGCTGTTATACATCTGTCAGTGACCTGTGTGCCTAATGAAAGTGGACACAACCACTGTTAGCACATTGATCTTTTCAGAAAAATAACTAATTAGCCGTTAAATATTAGATTGCAAGATGACTTTGAAAAAAGGTATGTTCGCACAACAAACAGGTTGACTGTATCAGATACACTACTAAAGTAATACAGGTTGTGAAGTTAAAATTAGCCATAAATACATCCTTGATGAAATTGTCTGATGTAGATGTAGATTTATAACATGCAAAAAAAAACATGATTATTTAAAATGAGAAAATATAATTGGCTACCACTTCATGCAGTCTCTTCTTCAGTGACTGAATTAAGTAGGTCATGTGTGCATGATCACATTACAAGTTGCTGCTTCCTGTAATTGATGCCACTGAAGGACGGGATCAGAAACACTCTACCTGTCAGCAAATATAGCGCAACAAATCTTCCTGGATATTCATCAGTGTAAGCCATTTAATTTTGCTTAGTTTAGACCTTGAAATGTAGCCAGAACCTTCAAAAGTCCCTCAAATAATGGACTCAATCAGGATTAACAGACTGTAGGTATGTTTGCCTCTATACACTTACTGAGGTACAAGGACTTTAAAATCATGTGTCTTTTTCAATGGGAGAGTTCCAGTCAAAGTTGGGCAAGCAGCTTTTCAAACCAGCCAGCACAATGTACTAGTTATTTTACTCACTGTTTAAAACTGATGTAAACTCATATCTTTCTTAGATAATTAAGCAATGTACTAATGTCTGGTCTTAGTCAATCCCGTACTATTGCGTACCACTTCACAGAGTGGTTCATGAGTATGTGGCCTGAATCTATTACCTGATAAACATGCTTCTCATGTATCAAGTCAAATAACCTCATGACTACACTAGAGTTAAGAAAATGTCAGACTTTGTGAAAGTTTCATCTTTTTTTTTTCACATCATTTCTTTTATATTTTTTTTACTACAACTGTATAACTGTAAATATTATATACTATGGCCTTCACGTATAACATGCAGGGAGTTACAATGAATCAACATCCATCAGATGGAGCATAAGATGACAGTATAGTGCTGAAGTAAAGGGCTGTGGCACTCCAAAAGAAGCTTAGAGCAGTTTGTTTATCTAGTTTTCTGACGGTCATGCAGGTTCTTTGCTAACCAACGTATTCCTTACAGTAAAATTACCAGTGCAGTAAAAGATACAATGGGCCACGCTGTCAGCAGTTTGATAACTTGATCATGAAAGACATATTACTTGACTTGCAAATAAATCATTAACTTCAAAGAAAAAAGTTGTGACTATCATGAAATTGTTCATATTGTTCTTGATTTGAATAATATTCAAAGCAGAAAGAATCATTCTTATTGTTACTATGATCGGGTCATGGAAACACAATGTGGAAACACTGACTATAATCCAGTCTTCAGTCCCAGACATCTCAATGTCCCTATTTTGGAGGAACATACCTATTTGCAGGTCTGAGTTATGTACCTAGTTTTGGAGGTATGTCCCTATTTTCAGGTTTGATATACCCATTCACATAATTTTCTGAATCGCCCTTCATCACATGTGACGTTTTGAAGCTGTCTAGTACACAGAAAACACACTATGTGACCAACATACTCATGACACCCTTTTTCAGAAGCAAAAGTAAATAACATTGTGTGGAAGAATTTTGTATTACAGTTGATTAAAGGTAACATTTTTACACAGTCTTTTTGATACAGTACTTACATTTTTCCATCATTTTTGTCGCACACTTTTTTAAACATGTTTCTGAGTAGTAACTCACATTACTAATGGAAGCAGGAAGAGTTATGTGCTATCTGGTATTCAAATTATATGCTAATTTGATGTTAAGATTTTTGGCTGGATGGACTTGTTTTCAGTGTCTGCAGGCTGAGGGATGTTCAACACAGAGCAGATTTTCCCCATCTTTGCTTATAATTATTAAAACGTCCTTCCTGCTTTTCAGTACACACACTGACATTTTACATTGCAATACCACAGAAATGACCACTTACAGTTTAATACAGAACACATCTAACTAGCAAACTAAGAGTACAGTGTTATAATATGCGGTCTTTCATATGACTTTTTCTTTTTAACTGAGATAATACAAACGTGTGCAATTCATATAGTATGTGCCTCACAAAATAATGATGGATAATAATAACAAAAATAATATCTTAGCTTTACATTATATATTATTTCATTATTGCCACAACAGAAAATACTCTGACTGGTGAGCTACCTCTACAAATATGTTCTGCTGTGCATCCAGAAATACCTGTTTTGTTCTCACAACCTCATGGTTATGTCAGTGTGCAACTCTCATTCCTATGTAGAGAAGTGTGCAAATCTCTCCAGCTCTCAGTTTACACACCTAAGGTGTGTGGATATTTATTTATGTATGTATTTATTTATTTATTTATTGACATTTGTTGACTAGGAAGGTCCACTGGGCTTGAGACCCATTTTCCTTGGAGGCCCAGGGAGAATAGCTCCAAGTTACATGAAAATCAACACATGAATGTGTAAGGAAACAAAATTATAATTATGAAGCAAGTGAAATAATGCAGAAAACTAAACAGCAAATATGTTGTTAAAAGGCATGATACAGTAACAATGGAACATTAGCATGCAGGAAAATTATACAGTTAGAAATATTTAACAATACAAATCAATTTTTTTTGGGGGGGGTACGAAAAGGGAAAGATAGAATTAGAGAGTTAAACTTAAAGGTAAGACAGATATAGTTAGAATCTTATAGCTAGGTAGTGGGAATAAGTAGATTATAGATGGCATATATTTAATGGTAGTGTTAAAAGTAGAAAGTGACACAGAAGAGAAGAGAAGAGAAGATGTGTTAAGATGGTTGTACTGATGTGTGGACTATGATGCTAAAGATTAGGGATAACTCGTATGGTGTAACAGCATAACATATACATAAGTATATTTGCTACATGAAACAGTTTTGCTAGATTAAGGAGGCTGCGGATATGTGTTGCATGTGCAGCTGGGGTTATCAGTGAGATGCTGTTTTAGTTTTCTTCAAAGGAGATTATGTTGTGTAATTCTGTAACTGATGATGGGAGGGTGCTCCACAGCTTAGTTATGTAATGGGAATAGAGGCAGCTACCTGCTTTTTTACTAGGTTTTGATACTTTAAGTAGGTGTTGGTTGTTAGAACATAGATATTTGGATGGGATGTAAAGTTCAATGATATTTTTCAGGGAAGGGCAGCAGTTGGGTTTATAAACAAGTTTATGGGCAAAGGTAAGTTGTGTGTAATGTAGGTAATGTCCAAATTCTAGCCAGTTTAGTTCTTTAGTGGCCTGGAAATGTTGGGTGCGATTTAGTTGGGCTGATGCGAATTTTACAATCTTATAATAACAGGACTGTAGTTTGTGTTGCAAAAATCTATCTAAAGCAGCCACAACATTTGAAGTCATAGGTTAGTTGATCAGCTGGGAGTGGGACATCATGTTCCATCACCACTGGTTTCCATCCTCAAACTATTTGACAAGAACATACAAGTCTCTGTAAGAGGAAGGAGAGGAAAAAATGACTCCTGTAGTACATCTCCCATCTACTGTCCAAGAAGAAAACAGTCTATCAATCAGTGTAGCAGTACTAGAAACACCCAACCAAGCAAGTAAGCAGTGTATGTTCCAGCAGTGTCCCTGCCAGATTTCCTAGACTTTATGTTACAAATTTAAAAATGGTTAATAATGTCTACTGTCACTTAAACCTCAATCAGAATCTACTGAGCTGCTTTGCTTGCATTGCAATTATCAGCTCATACCTAAAGCTTTCATTCCCTTCAATAGTCTTCTCCAGTCCATAAAAGGAGCTAGCTAAACATAAGATTTAACATGTCTGGTGGCAATCAATTTCACTGCAATTTATATTTTTTCTCCAATGTTTTCTATAATAGGAAAAGCTCACACAAAAATGTAGAGCGAACTATGACATTCACAATTCACACATAATTTCACGTCTATACTTCTGGTCTGTGTTAGACTTGATATTACATAAAGAAAAAATGCAAAAAGAAAAACAAACATCTTCAAAAATTTAACATAGTTACTTATTGATTTTTTTGCTGTTTAGTTAAGTAGACTACTAGTGTTTCTTTTTAACCATACTCTATTTTAAAAACAAAAAATGATTAACTTAATTAGTCAATTAAATAAAAGCACGGTTATTTGATTTTGCTTACAGAAAAGTCTATATTGTAACTGAAAGGCCAGTTTCATGAGAGGTCAGGGGAGAAAAGTTTCAAAACAAGTACAGAAATACATTTTTGAAAGTTGAAAAGAAAGCCACTCGACAAACATTATTTACAAAGCATATCAGTTTAAGAAAATACTTGTTCTCAAGATATTATGAGTAAAGTCAAAAATACTTTGTTGGATTGCATACTTCAAATTGTAGGTTTGGTACAGCTGCATAGTTTATTAGTTGCCAGGTGATATTTTAGGGCAGATTTTAATTTTTGCAAGTTATTTATAAGTCTAATGTGGTTTGCAAGTTTGTTCCATGCCTAGGAGATGGTGAAAGAGAATAGCAAGTCACTGTAATAATTATTTGATTTATTAGCCACAGCTAGTTTAACATCAAATGTTCTCTATTTCTGTCTGATTCAATGTTTGGTTGTTACATTTGATCAAATATGATCAGATCCAACCTCGGCACCTTCTTCCAGAGTTTTTGATCTGAGGACTGGACTCCTCCATTACTCATGATCCCCTTCTAGCTACCCTCAGATCTCCTTTGACACCTGAATCATCCAGATGCATGTCCAAGAGCTATGAGAATTTTCACAATAAGTGAAAGTTCTCTGTTTAGATACCTTTGACTTCTTCCTTTTAGGATACTTAGTGTAGTTTATAATGGTTAGGTAATTTCAGGATACTAGTAGGTTTACACTTAGTCTAAGGTGTTAAGTGTTTTTGGTTTGTTTTATAGATAGTTCTTTGATATTATAGCTTAAATGCTAGGACAGAAGTGTGATATTTCTATCATATTAAGACGTGTGTGTTTGCTTAAAAGTTCTGATTACTGTTTTTGTAGTAGATTTTCTGATGTCAGAAAGACCTCAAGGGTTTAAAGAGTACTCAGCTTGAGGAAACAAAATCCTTCCTCAAGACTCACATTCTCTTTGTGTCTATTGCTCTAGTGCTGTCTACCTTGAGGCTGTCTGTGACATTTGTGCTGCCATTCGGTCGGGGGTTGTTCAAGGCAGAAAAGAGAAACTTATTTTAAAAGGATTGATCCCCCCCTCAGTGCCATCATCTTCTGCCTCTCGACCTATGTTTTCTGATCTAGGCCAACTTCAGCCTCCCTAACAGGAAGACAGAAAAAAAGGAAAGAGAAGTAAAGAGAAAAGGCAAAAGAAAAGCACAGAGGAAAGGAGAAGTCCGCAGAAAAAATATCTGAGGAGAATAAATTTAAGGAAAAAAGATCTGAAAAACTGATGAAAAAGTCCCAAGATCCAACTGATCCTTTGGGTCCATTGCCTAAAACAGTGATGCAGTCAGATCCATCAGTTTGTCTGGGTCCAAACTCCAACTTCTCATGATACACTTTCACTGGAGTCATTGAGCTCCTGGCTAAATTTATCTATTTTGTAGGAGAAACATCTTTATCAGGCACTCATCAATAGCTTCATCATCAACTTTGGTCCAGTCCACCTGAATTATCACTGTAACAGATGTCGACCATACAATGAGGAAATTATTAAGGGCACAGATCAAATTGGGAGTCCTCCTGGTGCTGTTCCTGCAGGGATCTCTGAGTACAGGTCCACTGACCCCATCAACTTTTTCTCTGGTACTACGTCATTATTTGGATCCAGTTTCCACAGGCAAAAACCCATCTTATAGGTTCACTGGATCATAGGTTGGTACTAGGCTATTGGCCCTAGGGCCCATACAAGCCTAGCCATAACAATTCCCTTGCTATTTCTTCCCACAATATTTACTTCCCTGGACCCCTGTCTAGCAGGGCGACTGACGGGATTTCTGGGGTGAATTTCCCATCTCCCATCCAATCATCAAGGTCCCTTTTGAAGAGGTCCAAAGAAGTGCTCTGCTTGACATGTATGGGCAGTCTATTCCAGAGTCTAGGGAGTCGATGGGTAAGGAACCTACCCCTCCAGCATGTTTTGTTCATTGTGATGACAAGGTTTAGATCCCTGGAGCATGCATCTCTGAGGGATTGGGATTTCTTTAAGTGTAGCATGTCCAACAGCTCTGGGTTTGACATGGCCTTGTATGTTAAGCAGAGATCGCCTCTGAGTAGACGATATGCGACAGAGTATAGGTGGAGTTTTTTTAGATGGTCAGCATAGGGCATCTGCTTTAGGCCTGTGATTCTTTTAATGAGGTATTTCTATGACCTTTCCAGTTGTTGCAGATGTCTTGAGAGGTACATACCAAATGGGGCATTGCATTCTATAATGGTTCTAATGAGGGATGAGTACAGTGGGACAATGACCTTCTTTTTTCTGCATAAAAAGCCCTTAGTGATGAGGTGTGCCACATAGAAGGATTTCCTGACTGTTGTGGCAATGTGTTTATCGAAGGTGAGACTACTGTCCACCTGTGTCCCTAAGTCTCTTATCACACTTTCAGTGTTTAGTGTACTGCCACCTATGTGGTAATTCATGGGTACATGTTTTTCCCAAAGGGTATAACTATACCTTTCTTGGCATTTAGCTTGAGCCCATGGCTCTGGCACCAAGCATCTGTTTCTGTAAGGCCCTTTTGTAGAATATCCACATCATTTGGGGATTCAATAATGGCTCCCAGTTTGCAGTCATCTGCAAACTTTGTTAGCCAGAGTTCCTTAGTGCTGGCCTGTACTACAGAGATGTAGATGCCAAACAAGAGTGGTCCCAGGACTGAACCCTGTGGTACTCCACTTGTCTGGAGCTGGATTTGAAGTCGGCTACTTTTACAGTGTGGGTTCTGTCAGTAAGCCAGTTAGCAACCCATTGAGTGACGTAGGGATTAATGCCCAGCTTACTAAGTTTATCTATGATTCCAGAATGGGGGAGGGTGTTGAAGGCCTTGGTGATATCCAAATAGGCTGTGTGGATCACCTTACCCTTGTCCACGGCTCTGGAGACTGATTTGAAGAAGTCAATCAGGTTTAGGAGACAAGATTGGTCTTTCACGAACCCAAAATGCGTGGGGTCCAATGTTTGAAGGTTGCCAATGTCTTTGTTTATAAGTTCCATGATAATACATTCCATGGCCTTGCAGATCAGGCTCATCAGACTGATGGGGCAGTAGTTCTTGGGATCCAAGGTGGATCCCCCCTTGTGGAGTGGGATAACTGTGGCTGTGCGTCACTCAGTGGGCACGAAGCCTGAGGTGAGATTAAACATGACAGTTAGGTGAGGTACCAGTTCATTTTGCAGTTCATGTAGTACACAGCCTGGGATGTCATCTGGTCCCATGGATACTGTATTCTTAGCTTTGGATAGTGTGTTTTTTACCTGTGTGTCCATTATTACTGGAATTTGGCAATCTTTCGGTATTGAGATGGGCCCTTTAGGGGGTGAGAGGGAGGTGAAGTTTGCACTGAATCGATCTGCCAGGATATTGGCAATATCCTTGGGATCAGTATATTTAGTGCCATTCTGTTGTAGCTCAGAGCAAATCTGAGCATTGCCATTTAGATTCTTGACATAGCTACAGAATGCCTTGTGGTTGTCTTTGGAATCTTTGGCAATTTTATTTTCATAACTAGCTTTGGCGGATTTTATGAGAGCTCTCAACTTCTTACTGAGGCTGATAAGGGAGCTTTTTGCATCCTGGGATTTTCCTATTTTCTGCAACAGTTTCTTTCTTTTGTTGTAAAGTTTGTTTATGGCAAGGGAACACCACATTGGCTTCCTTTATCTGGATTGGAGCATCTTGGTTCTATTGGGGATGGCACGATTCATGCACAAGTGGATGTGCACGTACAGTGCCTTAGTGTAGGATTCAGCAGTCGAACTTTCAGTTCTCGTCTGCATGGGTGTCATGAAGTTTGTCACGTCTGACTTGAGTAGCATGAAGTTGGCTTTGGAGAAGTTTTTTTTTTTATAGAGGTGGGGGTTTGATGTGGATGTCAAGGGTGATTAGCTTATGGTTAGATATGACTAATGAGGGGGTGACCATAGGTGTGGAGCATCCATTTCCCATGCTGGTAATGATCAGGTCTAGGATATTGGAGCCCCTGGTGGGACTAAGGATTAGTTAATCCAGGATGTTAGAATTTATGAATTCCAAGAACGGTTGGGCAAAGGTGTTGGTATATGAGTAGTTTTCCCAGTTAATGGCAGGGTAGTTGAAATCACCCAGTATTAGGGTGTTTGGTTGTATCTTAATATTTTCCAGTATGTTTAGAAAGGTGTAGTGAGAATCTTGGGGCATGGTGGGGGATCGGTAGCAAGCTACAATTTGGATTGCAGTCTTACCTAGTGTTAGTTGCACCTGGAGAATTTCAGACGCATTGTATTGGGCAACTAGCCTGGTGTTGTGAATATTCTTGGTGAATATGGACACTTCACCACCTTTAGTGTTTAGGTCCTGGTTTGGTGGCTGAAAAGTGTATTAAGAGTTGTAGCCTGGTATTGCAGGGGTGCTCTCTGAAGCCTTGAACCAGGTCTCAGTTACTCCACAGATGTTGATGTTCTTCATTTTTAGAAGTGCCTCGAGAGAGTGCATTTTGAGGTTTAGACTTCTAGCATTATCTTCAGATTTTGCATGCTTGTACCTGTTATGGTGGTGGTTTTGTCCTTTGAAATTTGCCTAAGAAAGGCACTATAGGGGTGGCAAGAGCCTTAGCCAGTAACCTGAATCCCAGGAGCGACAGGTGTAGACCATCTCTGGCAAAGCATTGTGGTCTCTTGATCATGTCATCCCAGGCAGACAGATACAGGATCCCCTTTGAATGACACCAGAAGCTTAGCCAATTGTTAAAGTCAATCATTTTGTCCTTATACTGTGGTATCATTTTGGGCAAAGGCAGGATGCTACTCAGGGCTAGGGTCATAACTTCCTGGGCCACGTGATCCGAGAGCTTTTCCGTGTCTCTTTTTATGTAGTCCAATGTAGTCCAGGCAGGTACATCTCAAGTCATTCACTCCAACATGGACAATGACAGAGTCATATTTGTACTTGTGGAGTGACTTGAGAGCATGCATTATGTGGCAGATCCTAGCACCCGACAGGCAGCTGACTGTAATTTTGTCCTTGTTCAGCCTGGTGAGTGGGACATCAGTGTGCCTGACTACAGAGTCACCTATGACTAAAGTGTTGGGTACATTGTCTTACCTTAGGGGCTGTTGTCGGGTGGCGCACTGGCGTTGTGAGCTATGTGACACTTTGGTTGTGATTGGTGTTTGCATTTCAGCTTCAGTGGTCCTTGTTGCTTGGGCAGGTTAATGTTAAGGGCCTCAACATATGTGGGTTTAGTGTTGCTGTGTGTGTGTGTTGGTGGTGCGGGTTTAGAAGTGCAATGTGTTGCTTGAGGTGTAGTGTGTGTGTTAATCTTCTCCTCTTGACTGTCTAGCACAATCTTGGGTGGAGAGAGCTTTGCTTCCAGTTTGGCTATGTAAGTGCATCTCTCGCAGGTTGTAGTATTGGGTAGGATTGTCTGTGTACATGAGGCAATTGCTGCATTGCCGCAGTATGCCCAGAATCACCAGGTGGACAGGAGAAATCACCAGAAGCTGACCCTTGGACATGCTTGGTTTGGTGCTTTTGTTTTTGTAAAGTACAAGAGCTGTTTTCCCTTAGCTTAGCAAGGTACTTTGCAATTATAGGCTGTTTAGTGCCTACAATTAATTTCTCCTTATTAAAAAGGAGAGTTAAGTGCTTGTATCAGTTTAAGACTTCCTAGTGCTTTCCAGCAGGTTTTAAAGCAAGCGCTAGTCATAGGGATGCTTAAAGATAAGATGAAAAAAATGGTTTATCCCAAACACCGCAGTGTGCACTAGAGGAGTTAGATGTGAAAGTAGGTAACTTAAGTTTTACCTGTCTAAAAAGTTAAGTTTTAGTGGAGAGTCACTATTTTTAAAACAGCAAGATAGATTGAAAGGGGGTGGTCACTTTAGTATTCTGGTACTATGGAATACAGTAGGATGGCCAGTAAATTTAAATAGTTGAAGGGGAGTGATTTCACAAAATGATAATTTTGTGCTTACTCACACAAGCCAGTAAAAACAGAGAGGACATGAGATATATGGTCAAATTAACATATGGGGAAGGCAACTAGAAAGAAAGTGGTGTTTAAGAACACTACAGTAACCAGGTGGGAGGGTGGGGAAAACATTTCTGCATGACTCACAAGAAAGAGAGCTGTGTTCTCTTTTCAAGTTTTAATATGCAATTAAAAGCAGAATACAAGTAAAACACAAGGTAAATAAAACAAATCACAGTATTCAAAATAGAAAAATGTAATAAAGTAATACAACAAATACAAAGCAAACTAACCTTTCCCTCACAGCAAAGTGTAGCATAGTCTGGCTGAGCCTTTCTACTAAAGCTCTGAAATGTTTTACTTTACCCCTTAAATAGAAGGTTTAGTTCCTAGCTCCACCCCCTCAATTCACAGATGATTAACCGACCTGTTCTATTGACCTGTACTAATTTCTGCCGGACTCATAAGAGACAGAGCTGTGGTCTCTTTTCAAGTTTTAATATGCAATTAAAAGCAGAATACAAGTAAAATGCAAGGTAAATAAAATAAATCACAGTATTCAAAATAGACAAAGGCAATAAATTAATACAACAAATAAAAAGCAAACTAAACTTTTCCTTACAGCAAAGTGTAGCAGAGTTTGGGTGAGCCTTCTAGTAAAGCTCTGAAATGTTTTATTTTGCCCCTGAAATAGAAGGTTTAGTTCCTATTTCCACCCCCTCAATTCACAGATGATTAACCTTAACTGACCTGTTCTATTGACCTGTACTAATTTCTACCTGACTGACAAGAGACAGAACTGTAGTCTCTTTTCAAGTTTTAATATGTAGTTAAAAGCAGAATACAAGCAATATACAAGGTAAATAAAACAAATCACAATATTCAAAATAGAAAAAGACAATAAAGCAATACAACAAATAAAAAGCAAACTATCCTTTCCCCCACAGCAAAGTGTAGCAGAGTCTGGGTGAGCCTTTCTGTAAAGCTCTGAAATGTTTTATTTTACCCCTTAATAGAATGTTTAGTTCCTAGCTTCACCCCCTCAATTCACAGATGATTAACCTTAACTGACCTGTTTTATTGACCTGTACTAATTTCTGCCTGACTCACAAGAGACAGAGTTGTGGTCTTTTTTCAATTTTTAATATGCAATTAAAAGCAGAATACAAGTAAAACACAAGGTAAATAAAACAAATCACAGTACTCAAAATAGAAAAATGCAATAAAGTAATACAACAAATACAAAGCAAACAAACCCTTCCCTCACAGCAAAGTGTAGCAGAGTCTGGGTGAGGCTTTCTAGTAAAGCACTGGTACACCTCAGTCATATCAGAGTGTTCAGGGACCTTCAGTGTTTACTACAATCCTTACTCTCTCGACCCCAGATCCACTGGATCGAGATGAATCTTGGAACTGAAGCATCAGTGTCAGGTTCCTGATGGTGGAGTCAAATCCAAGGCTTTTGAGCCATCTCTTCCTTTCTAGGCCTTTGCACTTGATAGCCTGGGTCCAAGGTCATTTTCGTAACTCACCTCAATTGGCTGGGAAGAGTTCCTGCATCTTTCAAAAGGGGCAACACTTCCTCAGTTCCAACTGTAGCACCAGCTTTTGTAGCTCTTGAAAAGGCGCTGGCTGGATCAAGAAGGCAGGTGAGACCTCGAGTTCTGACTTCGTGGACCTGTGACTTATTCCTCTCATTCCTATCAAGAGGAACAGTCAGAACCTGTAAGCTTTGAGAGTACTTGACACTCAAGTTCCTAGTCTGATTCTGATCTGTCTCCAGAAGAACCTGAGAGACAAGTTCCTAAGAGACAGATCTGCAAACAAAAGCACTTCACCTCCCGAGTCTGTCACTGAGGACGTGGATTTGGATGCAGGACAAGGTTCCCCTGTATCCCCCTGGATGATGTTACGTTTGGGTCCATTACATCCTAGAATTAATGAAATAAATGGGGAACTCATCCAGTGAAATCCCTTTTCCAGATGAATATGTGATCCTCAAAGCTTACGGAATTGGCTCATTTGAGTCCTGGGTGGTTCCCCACCTAATGCCCTTATAAGTCCTGTGGCACGGGGTCATGGAAGGACCCTGATATGGCAAAATCCATGTCCAAATTTGAGTCAGTCCATGTAGGACATGTTGTTTAGGCCTTGTATCTTTTTAGTAAGATATCTTTAAATACCATGTCTGCTTAATTCTGCTATTCCTCCAGCACAGTGTCACCTCTCTGAGTTTCAGCATTACTATTTGTATTCTAAGAGAAGCGTCCAGTGTCCAGTGAAGGAAAGGTACTCCCATCCTCTGTGCCTTGGTTGTCATTCCCACAAGCTGCTAATCAAACTCGGGATGCCTGCTATAGTCAAGGATTTGTCCCACTATGCCACCATTCAATGTTAGAAGCAATTTTGTCTTTTACTAAACCCATAAGAACTGAGATGTTAGATTTTTCTAAAACTGCATTAAAGATATCAGTGATAATAATGGGCAGTCTGGATAAATGATATTCATTGTAGATATTTAGTCATTGCTGTTAAAATGATCCATGCCATAAGGCATATTGCAAACAGCAAATGCAAAATATTAGTGCATGCAATAACAACATAATAATATAAAGATAAAATGTAACAGTGGTCTGTCCCAGAACTGAAAATGAAAGGAATGCACTTAAAACACATTAATGCTGATAAAACCTCCAATTACATACAGAATTATTTATTTTTAATGAAAATATATTATATGCACCCTAATGTACATGCAAGAAGCAAAGCCAGTTTAATTAGTCATATATTATGAGACTGAAAATGAACCATGAGGTGAATGCTTTGAAATGAATACATAGCTACTGAAAAGGCACATTGCTGAGAACTATTTAAAAAAAATGTTAAGTTTCAAACAATACGGCAGTAAAAGTGTCTGTGAGAGGAACTTTAGGGAATTAAAAAAAAAATATGTCCAATGCATCTGAAAGTGTTAACTTAATTGCTTGTGTTATATATGTGTGTGTGTGCCTTAGTGGTATGCTACTGTCCCCTTACGCAGAGAACATTGTACTAGAATACTGTACCGCTCTTCCAAAATCCAGTGACATCAGAGGTGCATATATAAAAAGATTAAGGGGGTACAAGCCTCTTGCAAGTTGGGCATGGGGTTTTGCTTTCCTCACACAAAAGTAATTATCATGTTTCTTTTCTAATATTGCCTTCTTTAATGAAGACTGCATTAAACATGCTAGCATTCTACAGTTTCCAATTTCAGCATTTTTTTTTGAAGAATCACATTTCTGGTAATTCTGTTTCAACAACGACATATGTGGGCATTTATACAGGAGAAATAGAGTGAGAATCACTCAAGTAAGTACAACACCTTTTAAATGACACTAGTAAAAGTGCATAGAAGACAACCACATGCATATTTTATTCAGTATCTGTTCATTTTACCCAGAGAAGTACAGTGATTTCTGAGTTAATCCACCATTTTAAAAGGAGATGTAAAAAGCAATTATAAAACTTGTAAAGAGAAAGTTTGCAGAATGTAATCATTTGGAAATATTACTAAAAAAGAGGGAAACGATTTCATTTTTGGGGTTCAGGCTGCTTTGTACCTTCAAAGTTCAAAGGGCAGACAGTTCCAAATAGGCTTTTTTAGTTGAAAGAGCAAAAACTTTTCATGAATTTCTATAACAATACCAACATTATGAATCTAAGTGTATAATGAGGTGTTTTGGTGATTCCCCTTGTTAGCTATAGTCAGTATTCACTATAAATTAATTTATAGGTGAACAGGCAATTAAAATACAAGAGTGTGCAGTCACTAATATGGTAACCAGTAGGTTTAGACAGTCAAATACTGCTAGATTGCTGATGCCGTACAGCTATCACACATAATTTTAGTGACCTTTGCAAAAATGTTGCTCTGGCTTATTACCCAGAAGTATTGATATGCTGAACATATTGTGGTTTGGAATTAATGCATTCTTACCCTTTAGGTACATCTCAGCATTGTTTGTTTATCTTCTATGCAGCATTTACTTGCACTAGAGCTCTAAGAATAATCGTGCCAATGAGAAAATAAATGTCAAGGATAAAACAAGCCAAATTACCACATGTATGAAAGTTAGAACTTGGATGATAAACTGCTGTAGGGGCCAGAAAGAGTTAAGTGAGTACACCGGCCAGGCTCTAGACAGTCTCAAACAGCATATAAAGTGCTTTACTGGTATTCACCATAAGATGTAAATAAAAAGTAAAAGACTTACTATGAAAGAAAAATGAATTTTATGAAAGCTATCAGGTACATTATGACTAAGGCCTCAACTTTCATCAGCCAAGGAGAGAAGCAGTTTCCTGACCTTGCAACTTGAAATCTAGTAAAACTGTAAGTACCACTTTTCTAAACTAAATATCCTCCTCAAACAATGAGAAGTTCCTCCAGTATATATCTCAAAGAGATTGATAAATGTGGCAGAATGACAACATAAGCCATTTTATAATTTAAAATCTTTAAATTAGTTCAAATGTAGGATAAAAGAATTGCTAAAACACAACATGCCAGAAACAATGTTTGCATCAAGCAGCCCCTCTGTACATCCCCACACTAAAGACAACATGCCCAGACTTTTCTGTTAAAATATTATAACTCATAAGTAACATAGTCCTTGAGGGGAAAAAGAACCAATACTTCGTTTTCAAGCAACATCAAGTAATTATTTTCTTTGAGGTTGTACAAATACAGATAATAGGTTAGTATGGTACAGCTGACAATCTCCAATGGGGTATGTATGTGGGCTTTCCCCTAGAAATAGATATTATGTTCTAGCTGCAATATACTTCAACTCTTCTAATAACAATGTAAGGCAATCAAACATTGGGTAAAATGCAATGCAGAGTTTGACCATGTAATAAAAATTCCTTCACACTTTTTTTAACTTTATAAGTTTGATTTTTGGATTCAACTGGCTAAAACGTATAATGATTATGTTATACTACTGTCTCTATATCAACAGAGAAATAGATTGTATTAGTGTACAAGTATATCAGAAAAGCACTGTTACAGTACACATGTTTGGAAAATTCAATATTTTTTATTTTGTTTCAGCAAATTTTATATATTCATATATTTGGTACTTCAAAGTAACCTCAACTTACTGTGTAGATTTAAGTAAAGGAAATGCCATTTATACACTTGTTGCTAAGTGGTATGTTAAGCAATGCCTTAAACAGATAATGAGATGGAACCCATTAATCAAGCATCTAAATTTAAGTTAGTTACTTCATATTAGGCTGCCTAGCTGTAGCCTAGCTGTAGCTCATTTATGGATTGTTATACAAGCCACACAATTTGTAAAACATTGTTCAGAATCAGAGGTTAAATTAACTATTTTAATAATGGAAACTGTGCTCTGTTCCTACTGTTTTAGAGACATCTAAATGATAATTGCATGTCATCAACATTAATTTCTTCAGTTTTGATGGTATTAATGCCACTTGACTGAAATCAAAAATTGATTAGCCTTCTTTTAAGTATCAAGTAGTTAAAAACACTATCCTCAAAGTCATGCAATGACAGACTGAAAAGGATGGTTTGGTTTTCTTTCAAACTCAGGTATTCCCTTACCCCTAATTTTAGATGAGGTTAGAGGCTAGTTTATGAAAACAAATGGCAGGTAGAAAATATAGCCCACTGGGATTTACTTTCAATTTAAATAACTTGCATTTGGGTGAAGAAGGTTTTGCCAAAACTTTAAAAACATGTTTAATGGAGTGGATATTAATTCATCTTTATTACATAACCACCGCTCTGCTAACTTGAGGTTTTGAAGACTTCTCTTCAGTGAACTGGGTGCTGGGTAACATTTCTTTGATGAGATGCCATTCATCACACTCATTTCATGTTTGAATGTGAAGGAATCATTATAGCGCATTTCTAGTGTTAAAGTGTTATCCTAAATTTACATATCTAGCATCAACACTACATGTAAATAAAAAAAAAGAAAGTTATAGGCATAGCTTTCTTACGTTTGGGAGCAAAAATTGTATATATCTCTAGCTCTGCAGTTAATAAAGCTATAGCCATACAGTAACCCATCTTCTGGATATATGTTTTAGATATATTAATTAAAATAACATGGGATTTTTTAAGGTAAAGGGCTGTATAACAATTATGCAATATTTTCTTCCTGATTGCATGCAACTGTGATGAACAGATTCTACCCTGTCAAATGTAATGTTCTATACCTGACTGTATTCTGCCGCCTTCCATCTCAGAGGTGCAGTTTTATTTGCACTCCAAAATCTTCTAAAATTATATAATAAACACCAAGGTCATAGCAGGATGCAGGGAAATGCTTTTTACCCTCCAAACTTCTGCTATTTATCTTTGCTAAACATTTAGTTAATTCTAATCCTCCTCTTTCTGACAGGGGCGGTAAGATTATTAATAAATATGGGGAAAAGTGTATGCTTCTAGAACACATAAGTTAAAGTTTATTCTTACTAATTATGAAAGTATAAGGAATGCTTTGGCTGTAGTTTCTTCTTGTGAGAAAAATCTGCTTTAATTAATTTAGGATCTTCTATCTTAAAAGCCACAAATCATTGTTTACAGTGTGTGCATGACTCGGTTGATACTTTTTCCAGGGCTATGGTCACTAGTACTGTTTTGAGGAGGTTTGCCTGGCTGCATTCTCAAAAACAGCCAGATGATGTAAAAAATTAGATTTTACATTCTCCTTTGGATAGAGATTTAGTTATTGCTTCCTCTGCTGCGAAAGTATGAAAATGTGTGCTGAAAGGGGACAAGGAATCTAGGGGGAGGGGCTTAATAAAATAATAAAGAAACTCCACAAAACAAAGACAGCCCAACAAGTCATAATGACTAAGGGACCTTGCACACCCACTACTACCACCACAACGAACACCACTCTGGCAGTCCCTTTTCCAGAAAGTCTGAAGCTCCACTTTCCTTTTCAGAAGCAGATCGTTTCAGACAAATGGTTTCTGAAGATCATTCATCAAAGTTACAGATAGCTGACAGAAGGACCCCCCCCCCTTCCAGGTGGTAATTTCCCACCCATGAGAAAATTATCTTTTTCCTCCTGTTCTTAGCGCAAGATATCTCAGGTAGTGATAGAGCCAGTCCCCCCTTCCCAGGTTGGGAAAGGTTTTTAGTCAATGATGTTTTTAATGCCAAAGAAAGAAAATGCTTGGACACTAGTTCTGGATCTTTCTTTTTTTCCTAAACCTGTTTGTGACAGTGCCCAAGTTCAAAATTCTGTCACTTCACAACCTGTTGCACCATATTCCTCATTTAAGATTCCTACTAACAATAGATTTAAAAGATGCTTATCACAACATCCTTATTCATCTAGACTTCAGGTATTTAAGGTTGTGTGTATCTGGATTACAATGTCATTTATCTGTCTTACCCTTTGGACTACTCACTGTACCATAAGTATTCATAAAATGTCTAGCTTCAGTTATAGCTCATTGCAGGCAACAGTGTATCCACATTTTGCCCATATTTAGACAACTTGCGTATCTTTGCAGAGTCTTTTTCAAAGTGTCAGAAGTCTCTCACCTGGGTGAGAGATCTTTTACACATCTGGGATTCCAAGAAAATATGCTTTTTTTTTTTACTCCTTCACAGAGGATTGTGTTCTAATGGTGTCTGCTACAAACACCAGTTTAAAGAGCTTTTCTTCCACAGTAAAAAGCAGATCTACATCTAGCTCTATTTATAAGATTTACCTCTCAGATTTCAGTCACTGTGAGGGAATACCTCAGAATTTTTGATCTCATGGAATCTATGAATCTCATAATACCCCAGACAAGACTCCACATGAAAATCTTAGGTCCCAGCACCAATATCTCGTTTCATTTCAAATTCCAGTTGTGTGGTTTGTCAGAAGGGAAATTGTTTGCTGGAAACAGCACATTTACTAAATCTAGGCCTCTCCATCTCAACTGTACTCTGGAGCAGTCAGTCACCACAGACACCTCAGACTTTGCTGTATAAACTTTCAAAATGTGTGGGACACCAAAGACAGAAGCAAGCAGATAAATATAAAAGAGATGCCTGGCCTGATCAAGGCAGTCAACTCTCATCATCTTTGTCTGCCTGGACCTCTTAAAGTTGTTACAGACAATAACATTTCCATGTTGTACATCAGCTAGCAAGGAGGAACCAGATGTGACTTCCTTTTCAGACTAGCCTTGTTGGTTTGCGATGCAGCTTCACAGGAAAATATCTCTCTACAGGCATCCTATATTCTGTCAGAGCAGAACTGTGAGGCAGACAAGCTGAGCAGGTCAAGGGCAGACCCTCACAAACTGAAATTAGTTAAGGTTATTTCCAAGATTTGATCCACCCATGGGAATTTCCTCAAGTAGAACTATTTGCCTCCTCTCTGAACTATCAGCTGGCAAGATTCTGCAGCAAGAAGGCCAGGAAGCCAGATGTCTTTTCCCTTCCTTGAACTGGAATGTTCCTATAGGCTTTTCACCCTTTTAGCAGATATCTAGGGTACTTCAGAAAATTCAGAAAGAAACTCCCTGTCATCATGATTACTCCCTTCTGGTCCAGACAGCAGTGGACCTCCCTGCTTTTGGAAATGTCCATGGGCAATTACCATAAACTTACTCACAGACTGGATCTGCTCAAACAAGATCAGGTGTGTTTGACACACTCCGACCCCAATCAACTTCAACTAACTGCCTGGAAAATAGGGTCTTAATTCTCTTTAAGTACCTGTTTTCTGAGGATGTGCAGTAAGTACTAATGGGTACAAGAAAGCTTGCTGCTAGAAAAGCATATATAAATAAAAGGAAACTGTTTTCAAGTTGCTTCCAACAATATTAGAAACCCTTTCAGGGCTAGTGTTTCTCTGATTTTGCAACATTTGTGTGAGTTACTGTCCTATGGCATTTCTTACTCCCCCATCAAGGTTCATTCTGCTCATGGATCCTCCCCTTTCAATGCATTCTCATGTCAAAATATTTATGAAAGGGAGTTTTTCATAAGATGCCTCAAAGAAAACTGGTGGTCCCTCCTTGGGATTTTAATTTTTTTATTAGAAAACTTAACATTTGAACCAAGTAACCTGGATGACTTGAGTTCCATAATATGGAAGTCAGTTCTACTGATTGTTCTGACTTCTGCAAGAAGAACATCTGCATTACCAGCACTTACTCTGAGTCAGCCCTATCTCATTTTCCTTAGACAGCATTTCTTTGAGAAATAATCCTTCTTTTATGATTAAACTGGTATCAACATTTAGTTTAAGTCAAACCATCCATCTCCCTGTTTTCTGTCCTGCACCTAAAAACTAGGGAGAAAGGATACTCTATACATGGATGCCTATCTTTACACAGAAAAACATTTTCAGATCTTCATATCAGTTGCTCATTTCTTGTGAGGGAAGAAGAAGGACAAGTATTAAAGCAGACTATTTCTAAATGGTTGTCTCAGGTGGTTACCTTTTATTATTCTCACCACAACAAAAAATATTCCAGGCAGGATTGAAGCCCACCCTACCAGGGCCTTGGCCTTATCATTGGCTTTTTGGAAAGGGATGGATTCTAGAATTATTTTAGAAGAAACATATTGGTCCTGTATATATACATTTATAAGGCACTACAAGCTTGATTCCATCTCTAGGACTAATCAGGCTTTGCTAGGACCATTCTCTAGGGGTTCCTGGACCATTCTTCTTCCTCCCAAATGTAGTAAGCTAAGGTACTGTATTACTCGTGATGCTAGGTTTACTGCAGCAGTGATCAATATGCTGAACATAGTACAGTTGTGTAAGTAAAACTTACCATAACAGTAGATGTTCAAATGATCACTGCAACAGTAGCTGCTCCCTCCCTCCGCCCTCTTTATGTTTAGGGGTCTGGACATTTCCGTTCCTAGCTATGTCTTTACCAAGCTCAGCCCCCTTCTCTTTGTGGTCATAAAAGCTCTGAAGGACTTGACACCCAACCCAGTCTGTTTAGTCAGCTCAGGTCTTAGTTTACTAATGGTTTGGGTGCATAGAAGGTTCCCTGAAACTCAGGAAGCTGGCTGGTTGCTATGTCTTATGCAGGATATAACCCATAGCTAAGGCTACAGCAGCAGTGATCATTTGAAAATCTACCTTTATGCTAAGTTTACTTAAACGACTGTACTTTTCCATTCAACATATACTGATGAGATTTTATTTTCCATGTAGATAACTGTGTCATGTATAAGTGCATTAACCTAGACATGTAGCATTTTAATCTTAAATTCAGCTCCTGTGTTAAGTTTCTTAGACAATTTTTTTTGTGATTTAACTTCTTCCACTATTTGACCTTTTCTGTTTATTACTATTTAATACAAAATTTATTTGTAATAAGTCTACTTTACTACATAAATTTAAATGCTTCCAGTATGATAAAAGGAGATGTTCCAAAAAAGACATATTTTACATCAGTTCAAATTGAGACTGAATATCAGAGTAGCACTGTATATAATCAGAGATGGAGCATGATCAAATGGGGCCCTAGGCAGGGTAATTGATCGGTCTCCCCCCAGCAGCCATTCTTGTGGCCCATTACTTGGCTATTTCTCCCCAGTTACCATAAAAAGAGTCCAAACTCCTCAGTGTGCATACTGCTTTCTGCTTTACTTCTACAATGCTTACAGATATTTGGATGTAATTTAAAATTCATTTTTTCAAATTTTATAGCACAAACACTGATAGACATTTACTAAACAAAGCAATACAGTCTAATAATGAAAACAGATTTAGCATTAAAACTTCTCTGACCATGAAGCTCACATTCATTGAAATGGCATTGAAACCCATAGTCAAAAATAAATGTATCTGGCCATTGGTGGATAAAAATTACCTTAGGGCTGTTTTCAAATTATAGGTAACCTTGCACATATTTATGTGTTCTTTGATTCACCTTCCTCATTGTGTTCAATTATATTCCTTCTATAATACAGCTCCACTTGATAGAGTGTGTTTTAAATTTGTAATTTTGGACATTTTTTTTTCCAGTAAGCAATAAAAAAAATGTATGCACCAATAATGACAAAACTGCCCAATTCAGAACATTTCAATAGTAAAAGGCCACTAATTACAATCCACTGTCAGTTAATATGCATAATCTTTGCAGAAGTAAAGGTCATCTGAATAATTTGACATTAAAGATATTCTGTACCTAATGAAGATGTTGCTGCTAGCAAACAACTTTATATTTCAGTATTTCATGTACAAATTCAGTACCTGCTGCCCTTGAAGAATAAATTGTCTATGTTACATTAAAAAATTGGTAAGCTAGTAATACTGCAATAGGGAATGGATGGTGAACTGATAACAGGTTCATAGTTACTAGGCATCTCATCCAAAGGAAGACATACTCATTACTGCAGCACCCCCACCCCCTTAAAGTACAACACAGTATCAGCAATCTAGCAACATGCTTTGGGAGTAGAACCAACAGCCTTCTGCATCTAAAGTAAGTATGCTATCTGTTGTGCTACTAAAATAATTTTCAGTTCTATCGCATAATAGTGAGAGTATTTGCTAAACAAAACAGCTGCATATTGTAAAAAGACTTACCATGAGCAGCAATAAACTTTTCTTCCCTTGAAGGTCACAATTCCTTGAAAACTGAAACAAAGGGTCTATATTATGTGATCGAATGTATAGGTGATCGGACACCTAAATGTCGTCCCGTATGTGTCGAACTCTGGCAATCGCGAACAACCATTTACGCAATTTTTTTTTCCCTGGGAAAAAATTTGCTTGCCCATCATTGGTAATTTGCCTTTTTCCCCAATGTAGAGTGATCTCAGAGTTGGTATATTTAGTTGGGGGGGGTGTGAGGGGCACAGCCCCCCACTCAATTAGTGTTTAAAGGTTTGTTTTGTTTCCTATGGCCAAGCAAAATTTTTTCCAGGTAACAAATTTGCTTAAATGACCATTCGCTATTTTAAGAGTTCGACATTTACGGGTCGATGTTTAGGTGTTCGATCACCTTAACATTCGATCACATAACATAGATCCGAAACACAATTTCTTGAGAAATGCACCTGAAACTCAAACTCTATACCTTATTTACAGGAAACAAGAGACTGAATCCTCTACTGCAACCACCAAGCTGCCCAAAAATTGAGTTTCAGGTGCATTTCTCAAGGAATTCACACACACACACACACACACACACACACACACACACACACACACACACACACACAAATACCTCATAGTACAATACATCAGTACATAGCCTGAACAGTAGGAATATATTTTAAATATTGCTGTCATAAACTTCGTAAGTTGCTAGAATAAAAGGACTTGTGTTGCCATGCATTTTCTGGTGGGTATGAAGTCTGAAATTCAAATGCCTGTCATTATTTAGCGAATTTACTCATCACTGATTTGCCAGAAAAATCCAGAAAGATCACACATTTTATGAGGAACAGAACAAAAATATGAGGTGAAAATCTGGCCCATGCCTTTCTACCTCTTGGCAGAAAAAATCTGAACAAAGACTTACAATGATGGGAAGTGGTGGGAAGGCCCAAAAATAGAGACAGGTTTTAATATTACTCTTACAAACTTATATTTGTCTTGCATACATTTTTCTGAAGGATATGAAATCTGAAACTAAAATATATGTCATTTAATGACTTCAGTCCTCCAATCATCCCAAAGATTTGTCAGAAAATCACAAATTTTATGAGGAATACACCAAAAATATGAAAATCTGGACATTCTGTGAAAATTTAGATGGATGAGAGGAATCTCTTTCACACACACACACACACACACACACACACACACACACACACACACACACTTACATACACACTCCTTACATGTCCATCTGTGTTGTCTGCAGCACACACATGCAGAAGCAGCTAAAGGAACAGCCCTTGTTAGGACATGGAAACAGCACAAATACACCTACAGAAGTAGCTTGAGGACTGCCCCAGCTGGAGGTATTTCTTTTTGTATTTAAATTCCATGCGTGCGGAAGACGGAAAGGAACAGGTTTGTGCAACAATGATGCGCACTGCAGCCAAAAGCTAATAGTGTTTTTAAAGAATGCCCTTATATATATATATATATATATATATATATATATATACACACACACACACACACACACACACACACACACACACACACACACACACACAAACACACACACACATATATATATATATTTACTATTGCTTGTGTGAACGACATTCTATCGGCTGCAATGTGTCGAAAATCAGAATGTCAAACACACAAACAGTTTTGCACCAGATAGTCAACTCCACTTATGTGAATGCACAACTGAAATTCATCCACATCCCCATTGTAGTGCGATCTTGGAGTTAGAATATATAAGTAGGGGGGCTTGCCCCCCTGCAAAAACGTGATAGCCATATAGGAGTTTGATTTACATCAGCTCCTATATGACTATCAAGTGGTGGTTTCGACAACAATTTTGAATCAAATGCGTTGAGCATTTGGTTCGACATTGTCAACGTTATTTTTTTTTTACTTTCGGTATTACTAGGTTCATATGTTCATAGGTAGGTACCAGGCTATCGGCCCTAGTGCCTATACAAGCCCAGCCAAAAAGGTACCCTGGCTTTTGCAACCCAAGAAAATTATTTTCCTGTGCCACTGTCGAGCGAAGCCACCGAAGTGATCCCCAGGGTGAATTTCCTATTTCCCATCCAATCATCAAGATTTTTCTTGGAGTGTACTAATGAGGAGCTTTGTTTGCTATAGACAGGAAGTTTATTCCAGAGTATGGGAAGTCTCTGGGACAGGAATCTATCCCTCCATCATGTTGTGTTTATTGTGGTGACAAGGTTTAGGTCCCTAGAGCGTGTAGCTCAGAGGGATTGGGACTTTTTAAGTGGAGCATGTCCAACAGCTCTGGGTTTGACATAGCTTTGTATGTTAGGCAGAGATCACCTTTGAGTAGGCGATATGTGACAGAGTAAAGCTGGAGTTTTTTGAGACGGTCTGCATAGGGCATCTGTTTGAGGCTGGTAATCCTCTTTGTGAGGTATTTCTGCGGCCTTTCCAGTTGTTGTAAATGTCTTGTGAGGTACATACCAAAAGGGGCGTAGTACTCTATAATGAGTCTAATGAGTGATGAGTAGAGGGGAACAATGACCTCTTTTTTTCTGGATGAGAAACCTTTTGTGATGAGGTATGCCATGTAGAAGGATTTCCTGACTACTGTCGCAATGTGATTATCAAACGAGAGACTACTGTCCACCTGTGTCCCAAAGTCTCTTATCACCCTTTAGGTGTTAAGTATACTACCACCTATGTTGTAGTTCATGGGTACAGAGTTTTTACCAAAGGGGATGACAATGCACTTTTTGGCATTGAGCTTGAAGCCATGGCTTTGGCACTAGGCATCTGTCTCAGTGAGGCCCTTTTGTAGGATGTCCACATCATTAGGAGTTTCGATTATAGCTCCTAGTTTGCAGTCATCTGCGAACTTCGTTAGCCAAAGACCTTCTGTGTTAGCCTGTACTTCAGAGAAGTAGATATCAAACAGGAGAGGACCCAGGACTGAACCCTGTGGTACTCCACTTGTCACTGGTCTGAAGTCAGATTTGGAGTCTGCTGCTTTCACAGTGTGGGTTCTGTCAGTGAGCCACTTGGCAACCCATCTTGTGACATAGGGATTTATACCTAGTTTAGTGAGTTTATCTATAATTCCAGAGTGGGGGATGGTGTCGAAGGCCTTGGCAAGATCTAGATAGGCTATGTGAACCACCTTACCCTCGTCTATGGCTTTGGTGCCTGCTTCAAAAAAGCCTATCAGGTTTAGGCAGGGGCAGCTTGTGCTATTGGACTGCAAGACTGCCCCCCCCCCCAGCTGTAAATGAATTGTTATGTAACTAGCTGCAAATCCTGGAACTGTGCATGCTTGCTCAGAGAGTTCATATCTGGACTGCCGTTTAATCAGTCCAGATGACAAAGAGAAGGCATCAGTGTACAGATGCCCAGAAGTGTATGCAGTTGTAAACCACATAGACTGGAAGAAGATCGGACTGCAACATCTGCAGTCACATATGCGATAGATAGCAACTGATTGGCTCCTGGCTCAATATGTACATGATGGAAAGCAACTGTATTTGTCACTCTTGCTGCTGGAATATAGTGGTGCTTGTATTTTGGTGGTGCTGCTGCAAGGGAGAAGCTGAATGGTGCTCATATTGCTACAAGGGAATATACTTCAGAATCGTGCTGGTATTGTGGCGCTGGTGCAAGGGAATATACAGACAGGTGCTGAATGGTGCTTGTATTGTTGCAAGGTAATTCAAAGCAAGCTGGTGTGTGTGTGTGAATGGTGCTTGTATTGCTGTAAGGTAATTCAAAGCAAGCTGTTGCTTCAAGGTAATTCAAAGCAAGCTGGTGTGTGTGTGTGTGTGTGTGTGTGTGTGTGTGTGTGTGTGTGTGTGTGTGTGTGTGTGTGTGTGTGCGTGTGTGTGCGTGCGCATTTCCCTATAATCTGTGAGCGGTGTAATGTTGGAAATGTCATAGTCCCAGTATATAACCATACTGAAGCTGATTTATAAAATAGGGGGGGTGCAGAATCGCACCTTCCTGCATGAGGGTGTAGGATCAGAAAATATTGCCTTTCTTGTAATGCAGTGTTATCAAGAAAACTACTTTCAGTGAGCTATCTTCACTTAAGCAACTGCCACTGAATATTTTTTTCTACAAAATTAACCACAGCCATCCTTAAAGTCTGCTGAGAAACCTTTTATAACACATGGCTACTGTCAAATTAATGACATAAATATGTTTTCTGTGTCCAGAAAATAACTGTTTTCTCATGTGATCTCCAATTCAAGGGTAGAAAGTACAGTTTTGTACCTACCATAAATGTAGATGTTTGAGGATCCACATTGCTGCAGTCCTAACTATTGGGTAGTCCGCTGTCCAGTCGGCCCGAATACCAAAGTATATGGCTGACGTCGGTCAGGGCGCATTAGACTGACGTCAGTACGTCAGGGTACTAATGCGCATGACCGACGTCATATCCTCAGTCTTTTCTTGCCCCAGATGTCAGAAGACCCTGAAAAGCTAAGGGCAAAACCAAAAATTCCAAACATACCTGCACCAAAAATATGTACAATATATACAAAATTACCAGAGTATAACCTCACCTACACAACCACCCATAAACACAGAGGGTAAGGAGGGAGGGTAAATTGGACTGCAGCAATGTGGATCCTCGAACATCTACATTTATGGTAGGTACAAAACTGTACTATGTTCTTCATTCCACATTGCTGCAGTCCTAACTATTGGGTAGAATCCCAAAGCAGAGGTAAGGGAGGCTGGCAAATCATAAGGAAGCAGGAACTGACAACATGCCTTGCAAAATAGCTGTGGCAAAACCAGCCCTAGACTTAGAGTAGAGAGGAAGGTGATAAAGCTTAGAGAAAGTATGCACTGAACTCCAAGTAGCTGCCTCCAAAATATCCTTAGTGGCCACCCCCCTTAGAAATGCTGTAGAAGTGGCAGTAGCCCTAGTGGAATGAGGCCTAATTCCAGCTGGAATCTCCTTGCCATGATGGGAATAACAAAATGCAATGCAAAACCCAATCCAACTAGAAATAGTTTGTTTTGACACAGGCTTGCCCTGCGAACCCAAAGCAAAAGAAACAAACAACTGCTGAGACTGCCTAAAATCCTTAGTCCTGCTCAAATAATAACGCAATTGCCTGTGTACATCTAAAGTGTGCAAAATCTTTTCCCCTTTATTTTGGGGATCTGCATAAAAAGTAGGCAAATGAATAGTTTGGTTTAAAGCCACACTAGAAACCACCTTAGGCATAAAGGAAGGATTAGTACGTAAGATACCCTATCCTTATGAAAATCAAAAAGGCTCTACCGCCATAAGGGCCTGCAACTCAGAAACCCTTCTTGCAGAAGTAATGGCCAACAAAAAGCAGTCTTCCATGACAAATATTTCAATTCAGCAGTAGCCGAGGCTCAAAAGGTTGTAGAGTAAGTTTCTCCAACACAAAATTGAGATCCCAAGCAGGAGTAGGAGCTCTACGTGCGGGTCTTATATTCTTTGCCCCTCTAAGAAATTGCTTGAACAAAGGATGCGAAAACAAAGGTGGGTCACAATCATAGTGAGCTGAAATTGCTGCAGCATGAATCTTAATGGAAGAGAAAGACAAACCTTTGTCCAATAACTCAGTAAGATATTGAAGAGCCACACTCAAATTAGGCTCAGAAATCTCCAAATTGTTTGCTGCACTCCAAAATAAAAATCTCTTCCATTTTTCTGCGTACACTTTCCTTGTACTAGGTCTTCTGGCTTCCATAATCACATTTAAAACTTGTTGAGGAAGTTGAGACCTGCTGTCTTTCAAAACAGAATATGCCAGGCTGTTAGATGAAGAGATTGAAGCTTGACATTGAGCAGGTGACCGTCCCTCTGAGACAACAGGTGTGGAATCAAGGGTAAAGGCCATGGAGGCTTCCTTACCAGACTCCTCAGTAATGGGTACCAGTGCTGCCGAGGCCAATCTGGAGCTATTAAAATCATCCTTGGCTTGTCTTGTCTGACCTTTAGAAGCACCTTTGGGAGAAGAGGCAGAGGTGGAAAAGCATACACATGAAGATTTTTCCAACTGAAAGAAAGAGCATCCACTTTCCAAGCTGTGTGATGAAACCTCTTTGTGCAAAACTTTGGCAGCTGGTGGTTTAGTGGAGAAGCGAACAGATCTATGTCTGGAGTTCCCCATGACACTGTCAATTTTTGAAATACATGAAGATCCAGTTTCCACTCGTGGGGATCCATGATTTGTCTGCTTAACACATCTGCTAAGGAGTTCTGTGCTCCCGGCAGAAATCTTGCCTGAAGAGTTAGTTGCAAGCTGAGCGCAGTCTCCCATAAAATCATTGCTTGCCTGCACAATGGGTAAGAATGTGTTCCCCCTTGTTTGTTGATGTACCACATGACAGTTGTGTTGTCTGTTAGAACAACACCTGCCCTGGAAGAAGTAACTCCTTGAAAGCCATTAATGCAAACTGGACTGCTAACATCTCTTTCATGTTGATATGTAGATGCTGTAGTCTGGCAGGCCACTTGTCTTGTATCCACTTTCCATTTAGATGAGCTCCCCAAGCAATGTCTGAGGCATCTGTCGTTAGAATCTGACTCGCCTCTGGCCGGGTCACAGAGAGTCCCTTGTTTAGGTGACATCCCTGAGCCCACCACAAAAATTCCTTTTGAATGCAAGGTATTATTTGAATGACAGTGTCCAAATCCTGGCAGTGCTGTGTCCATACATTTTTGAGATACCATTGCAGCTTCCTCATATGCAGTTTGGCATTGGGAAGCACCAGAATACAAGATGCCATGAACCCTAAGGCTTGAAGGACTGTCCTTGCAGTCAGCCCGGACTGAAGAGATAGTTGATGGAAGTAACTGGAAAGATTATTTTGTTTGTCCGGGGTTAAAAGGCCATCTGGGCTGCTGTATTCAGTCTCACACCCAGAAAGCACATGTCTTGAGAGGGTACTAGACTGGACTTTATTTCGTTCACAGAATACCCTAGGCATCTTAGCACTGCTATGACATAATCCAAATGCTGTAGAAGGTCTTCCTTTTCTTGAGCTAGAATCAGGCAGTCGTCCAAGTAAGGATAGATTTGAATTCCTTTTAGCCTGAAGTAAGCTATCACTGGAGCCAGAACCTTTGTGAATACTCTGGGCAGTGGATAAGCCAAAGGGCAATGCAGAGAACTGATAATGAGAATTTCCAGCTCGAAAACGCAGATACTTCCTGCAACTTAGTCTTATAGGCACATGAAGGTAAGCTTCCTTGAGATCTAAAGTTACCATCCAGTGAGCCTTGCCCAGCAGAGGTAAAAGCTGTTGTAACGTCAACATTTTGAACTTGGGAATGTCCAGATAAGTGTTGAGGATAGATAAATCCAAAATTGGCCTCCACGTGTTCCCCTTCTTGGTACTAGGAACAGGCGAGAATAAAATCCTAGGCCCCTTTCTGGCACAGGAACTGGCTGAATGGCCCCTATGTGGAGCAACAGAGAAATTTGCTTGTGAGCCTCTTGTCTTCGTAGAGGAGGAATGTCTGGCATGCCTTTGAAAGGAGGCATGGTATGGAAATAAAACCTGTAACCGTGGTGAATGATATCCAGAACCCATCTGTCTTGGGTAATTAAATCCCAATTTTCTTTGAAAAGAGACAGCCTTCCTCCCAAAGGTGCTGCCAGGCGAGAATGTACTGGCAGCTGAAAAGGCAGGTCATTGGGTCTGCTTACGAAAGGACTGACCCCTGCCCTCACCAGAAGTCTGAGCAGGGGAACTCCCTGTCCTAGGCCTAAAAGAACCTTGAGCTCTGCCCCTACCACGTCTAGACCTACCCCTAGACTGGGAATCATAAGCAGGATAAGTCCATCCCTTAGTAGGCCAATTTCTACTAAACTTGGAGGCTGCACCTGCAAAAAATCCTTAACAGTTTGCATAGACTTAGCCTTGTCCTCCATTTTCTTTAAGACTGCTTCCACAGGCGAACCAAACAACATATCAGACTGCAAAGGAGCATCCAAAATCCTTGTTTTAACATGCTCAGCTAAATTCTGATCTCTCAACCAGGCATGCCTACGAAGAACAGAACCAGTGGCAGCCACCCTCGAGGAGGCCTGCACAGCATCAAAACCACATTGCAAGGAATGTTTACCCACCTGTTCAGACACATGAACTAAATCCTGCAACTCTTTACACTCAATACCTTCTGCCAGAGCATCCACCTTAGATTTCAATTGTGAAAGGAGATAATTCTGATATTTTAACATGTGAAACTGACAATTCAACGCCCTCATGGCTAAAGTGGAAGAAGTATACACTTTCTTTCCCCATCTATCCAAAGCCCTTGCCTCTTTATCAGGAGGAACAGGATTTTTAACAACAGAGGCCTTCACACCTTTAGGCCCCTGAGAGACAGTTTCCGGGTCTGCCCTAGGACTCTTAAAAGATACTTATGAGCTTCAGGCACCCTATAGTACCTATCCGGTTTAACTGGGGCAGGAGGCAAAGAATCAGGATTGAGGGAAGCCTCTGCAAAAACATCTTCCACCACATTCAGAACAGGAGGTATAGCTAAAGGCCTATGCTGGGGTAAAAACAAGAATTCCCTAAGCCTCTTCCTGGAATCAGAGAAATCTTGACCTTCCCATTTAAAATGCTCCCTCATGGAATGCAGAGTCTCTGAAAATGAAAAATCCTCAGGAGGAGAAGCTGAAGGAGTAGAATCATCCACATCAGAATCAGAATAAGGAGGATACTCCTGCAAGTCTTCAGCCAAGACTCAGAAGCCTCGAACATTGCTAAAAACTCTCAAACTCAGGTTCCACCCAATGCCTCTTATCAGGTGGGGCATAGAACCTCTAATCATAGTAATCAAATCCTCTGCCATTTTAAGCATATGTTTCTTAGGCAAAGACCCTGAAGCACTAGGAGAAACCCCCACTGAAGTTAAATTTGGCCTGCCTCTCAAAGAAGCCTTGGAAACAGAAGGGGAGGCTCTAACCACCTTAGGAAGAGAGGGAAGAACAGCCACCTGAGAAGCCCCCTCAGCCTGGCCTACATCCTGCGAGGATACATCCTGTAACAGTAAAGTCTCTCCTGAGACTCCAAAGAAACACCTGCCAAAACCTCCGGCTCCACTGAGCCTCCTAAAGATCCGACGCCTGGGACTGTCGGTTCTTCCACTCTAGGCTTTGCTGCTTTGTCCTTGCGCTTTTTGGCGAAGCGGCCGGAGCCTCCGACGGCATTTTATAATTACAACGCTTCCCAAAACTAACCTGGCACAGTCTAACCTTCTCTTAATAGTGCGTTTGTTAAATCTAGCACAAGAGCGGCATCCAACAACGTCGTGCTCAGGCCCTAAACAAGGTATACACAAAGTATGGTAATCCCTATGAGGTATCTGTTTCCCACAAGAAATACAGTTATTCACTTTTTCTGACATCCGGTTAAATACTGAGGCAAGAAAAACCAAAATATTCCCCAACGGGTACTTAGCCAACTTTGATTCGGTCTGAAACTCTGACTTCAGAAACTTTCAGAACGCCAACCTGCACTCGCAAAATTGCTTCTGCATCGGACCATGCGGCAAAAAAGACTGAGGATATGACGTCGGTCATGCGCATTAGTACCCTGACGTACTGACGTCAGTCTAATGCGCCCTGACCGACGTCAGCCATATACTTTGGTATTCGGGCCGACTGGACAGCGGACTACCCAATAGTTAGGACTGCAGCAATGTGGAATGAAGAACATCTGCCAGATTTCTGAGGAGTGGCATAACATAACATTTGCTTGGGCTAGTTAACTATTAACTTCTTAAAGAAAACAGTGAGAGACTTTGACTGTGACAAGATCATTGATAAAGACTAATAGCCTCAAAGAAGGGATCAGACCTAAGGAAATACTAATCTGTCAATATAAATACTATCTGGTTGGATATATCTGAAATTAAGCTATTTGTGCATAAAGAAAAGTGATGTGTTGGGAGCGTCCTTCACAAGATAAACAGATTAATAAATCAGTTAAACTGACTTTTCAATGCCCTTTTAAATATATAATTAGAAAAGTATCCAAGGAAGGATAAGAGCTGAAATACAATATGAAGCCAAATGTATTGCTTTTGTATTTTGTTTATTTAATTGAATTTGTTAAAGAGGGAGAGAGCACTGATCACAACTGACCTTTCAGTCTCAGCCCAGGATACATTTCAAAAGAACAAGGAAGTAAATGTAACAAAGATTATTGCAACTCAAAAACAGTACAGATTACAAAAGAGAAGATATTACATTGCACAATAGTTTACAGCTGGAGCAATGCGTCGCATTAAGTTGAATAAATGATAACACAAGTATATGCAATAATCACAAGAAAAAGACACTTACCAAGTGGTGGGGTAAGTAGTTTATATTTAGATTAGTTAAGAGTTGAAGAACTGAGTAGGATTGCACCAGGGAGGGATTTTGACATTTGGCTGCTTCTTTGAGGTGTGCCTTGAGCTGTGATTGAAATAAGGAGTAGAAAAGTATCTGCTTGAGATGGGATAGTAAGGATTTCCAAAGTTTGGGACCACGAATTGAGAAGTTGTGACCTGTGCAGTAAAGTCTGGTATTGGGTGCTTCCGGAGAGGGGAAGGTGGTGCTGTAAATTCTGAGACTGTAGGTATGTGGGGACCATATTTGGATGTCTATGATGGAAGTGCAGTTTGCTTCTTTGACTGGTAGCCAAATTCCTTTCTCAAGTGTTTTGCAGTAGCATTCCTGCTTTAGAATAGAACAGTGAACGTACAGATTCTATTTTCAGTATTTAAATGCTTTTTCAGTTCTTTTTTCAAGATATGGGAGTTAAGGGGAGGCAGTATTTGAATTATGAAAGGAAGATTATTTTGCTTTTAGCTGCTCCAGTAGTTTTAGATAGAAGGAGGACATTTTGTTGACCTAGAATAATGGTTTGTTAATATTTCTCTTTGTGCTGTGTGGAAGGAGACTTCAAAGAGATGGCTCTAACCAGATGCCTAGATATTTAAATGTACTGATATTTAATTTAACAATGTTGTCCTACAATGTGAAGGAAAATATTGACCCTGTAGAGTTTGTTCTTTGTACCAGATAGTATGCTTTTTTTAAAGGAATTGAGTAAAAGAGGATTTATGCTTGGAAATATTTGCAGAGGGGTTTTTATACTGCAAGCAGACTCCAAAGAATTTTTCCTCAGGTAGACAGCAAATGTTGGAGGTATGATGAGAAAGAAAGAGGTACCTGGGATCATATGTTTTTGGAGTGTAATGAGTTGGCAGACTTTAAAAATTCCCTACAGAGTAATAAATAATTCATGAGAGGACAGATGATCCGCTGTGGCGACCCCTAACCGGGAAAAGAAGAAGAAGAAGAAGTAATGATCAGAGTTACAGATTACTTTTATTTTAGAAATGCATGTAGAGTCTCTTATTTTGTTTGCTGCGTAACTTAACAGTACTAATATTTAAAAAGTGTCCCTTCTTTGACAGGGTCCCAGCTGTATTGTTTGGCTATTTTATATTTTTGCATCACATTTTTGGTCCGTTTTTCATAAAATTGTGGTTTTCTGGAAAATTTGTGGCAAATCATTAAAGATTGAAGTTAGAAAATAATGACAGACAATTGAGTTTTAGATTTCATGCCCTTCAGAAAATTCATACTAATGCAAGACCTACTATTCTAGTATCTTTCTAAGTTTATAAGAGCAATATTTAAAAATTGTCCTTATTTTTGGGCCTTTGTCCCACTTCTATTTATGGCTTTTTCCAGATTTCTTGCTCTGAGGCTGAGTGGTATGACAAATATGCCAGGGCCATCACCATCAGTCAGAGACATTTCAAATTGTGACATACTTGTTGTACCCCACTCCCCCATGTAGTGACTCTGGATGTGTCCAAGCAAGGCAAGGAGCAGTTATGCATTGTGTGTGCAAAGTATCCCCCCAGCCAAGGTAGATACAAGTACTACAGTGGCTTTTCATCTATCCTTGATTTTGTAGAATGTTCGGGTTTTCTGTCATTTTACTGTTGATTTATGCTTATTATTATTCAGAAAATGCATGTTGTTGCAGTGCCTGTTGCTATGTGTTTAATTAGCAATGCTTTAATAACCATCGGGTAAACTTGTCTGAGATTGTAAGATGCAAATAAGCTTTAATAAGCATACTGTTATAGAATTATCAACATTGAAACCCTTTTTGTTGTTGCCATGCAGAAAATATTTATATAACTAGATAACGTATAAGCCTTAGGTATTGAAATGCATATGACAGTATTTGTAAGAAAGGACAGGATTACATTATTTTTAGAAGCTCATTACATTTGTTGGAGACTTGCAGTCATCTTTTGCAGGCTTTACCCGTAAACTAAACAGAATGCTAATCTATCACGTGTGGTCCATAACCTGTGCAGTAATCCTTTAAGCAATTTATCTTGAGCTTGTTTGTTTTTTGCTGTTCATTTTTTATTTTGATCATGTTTTCCTCAAGAAACAAGTAGATAGTTGTCAGGCAGCAGGTTGTTTTTGGATAAGAAACATTTTTACAAGTGGGGCTATCACGGAGATTGCTATTTTCAGCATGTTACTTGGTATTTTATAAAGCTGAATATAAATTATAATTAGAACTGCAGTGCAAGGAGAAGTGGTTTGAGTTGAGTGCTGCTTGTTGATTTTGACTGGCATTCCAGTAATATATTTTTAAAGTAATTTATTTTTTCATGCCTCACACCTTTTTGTTTCCATCTAGATATTAAGTAAGCTGTCATGTAGCCAATGCATTGAAATATTTTTTTTCTTCTCCACTTCATTTTGTCTTGATCGGACTCTCATAATAATGGTTTGGCACCCAGGGCAGTGTATTTAATTAAAGTCCCAGTTTTTGTGGTTTTGAGCATAGCTCCACCCCTTTCTAATTGGCCACATCCCTTCCCATTGGCCCCACACATTCAGTTGTCTCCGGCAGCCCCCCTTTGATTTGAACTCACCAGCCACCATTGGGTTTAGGAGACAAGATCTGCCTTTTACAAACCCGAACTGGGTGGGGTCCAGAGTTTGGAGATTACCAATGTCTTTGTTTATAAGTTCCATGATGATACATTCCATGGCCTTGCAGACCAGGCTTGTCAGGCTAATGAGGCGGTAGTTCCCGGGGTCCGTGGTGGGTCCCCTGGCTCCCCCCTTGTGGAGTGGGATAACCATCGCTGTGCTCCATTCAGAGGGCACAAAGCCTGAGGTGAGGCTATGACTGAACATGGTACTTAGGTGGGGTGCAAGTTCATTCTGTAGTTCATATAGAACGCAGCTTGGGATGTTGTCTGGTCCCATGGATGCTGTGTTCTTGGCTTTGGAGAGTGTGGTTGTGCAGCCGTGATTACAGGAACTTTGCATTCTCCCAGCATAGAGATGGGCTCTTTAGGGGGTAAGTGGGGGGGGGGGTAAAGTTAGCACTGAACCTATCTGCCAGGATGTTGGCAATATCAGTTGGGTCTGTATATTTAGTGCCATTGTGCTATAACTCAGAGCAGATCTGAGTGTTGCCATTGAGATTCTTGACATAGCTATAGAATGCTTTGTGGTTGTCTTTAGAATCAGTGGTGATTTTGTTTTCCTAACTAGCTTTGGAGGATTTTATCAGGGATTGCAGCTTCTTACTGAGACTTACCAGGGAGCTCATCCACTCATGGGATTTTACTCTCTTTTGCAACAGTTTCTTCCTTCTGTTGTGCAGTTTGTTTATGGCAGGGGACCACCAGATTGGCTTCCTATCTTTAGAGGATAGCATCTTGGTTCTGTTTGGGATAGCACGATCCATGCACTCATGTAAGTGCTTATAAACTGCAATTGTGTAGGATTCAGTAGTCGTAACTGTATTGCCCATCTGCATGGGTGTCATGAAGTTCACCACTTCACCACCATTTGAACGGAAAATGTTTTTCCATTCGAATAAACAATAGTAATCCACACACACACACACACACACACACATATATATATATATATATATATATATATATATATATATATATATACATATATAGACACATACATTTTATTTTTTGTTAAAAGTAAATATGATAGTTTCCCAGACCAGCAGGCACCCTCCAAGCCAGTGGGGCCTAGGCAACTGCCTTGGTCACCTAATGGTGGATCCAGCTCTGTATATAATACTATAATCATTAAATGCATTAATACTGCTACTATAGCACACCAAATAATGAAATAAGATGCAGACTGGAAATTTAGTGAAAGATCATACAGCTAATTAGTACTGAATTTTATTCATTTTTTAAGTAAATAAAAACAAATAAAACAATGTTAAAGATATTTCACAAATGATGTCCAAGCCATTCAGCTTCCCAATGTCTACCTATGCATAAGGGCCACAATGCATACCATGAAATTCAAACAAGAACAATTGAAACAGTGGCATGTGTGGCAGGTCACATGTTATAGTGCTATGTGATAACTACTTAAATGAAAAATAACCTTTGCAGTTCTAAATAAAATGAGTAAGCTTCATCCTTTGGATAATGAACCCTAAAAAGTCAAACTGTGCCCTGTATGAATATCAGTGTTTAGAAGAGATCCATCTCCTCCAGTTTTACTTGATTTATACCTATTTGCAAGTCATCTATAAGCTGCTTAATTCATCACCATCATTATCATCAATTATCATCACACCATACATTCCAATTTTCTACAGGGGGTCGGTGTATTGCATCAACTGTTACCTATCTCCCTCAACTCATTGCCACTCTGATACCTTCTTTGATAGCCATGCCTGACTGTCACAGGTCTTCTCTCACAGAATCCATCCATCTTTTTGCTGGAAGCCCTCTTTCCTTCTTCCTGCCTATCCCAAATGTACTTTAGCAGATTGTCTTCTGCTTTTTTGGAAATGTGCTCAAACCAAAGCAACCTGGTCTCTTGGTCTTTCTCTGCAATTGCAGCTACTTGGTCTTCCACTCTGATGTCATGATGTCATCATTTCTTTGCATGGCCCACAATATACATACTGCTACCTGTCCCAGGCACATCTGCATCACATCTAGCTTCAATAACTGCTCTGCCTTTACTGCCCAGGTTTCTGCACCATACAGTAGTACTGGTCACACTATTGTTTTGTACACCTTACTTTGCAATCTGAGTATTTGAATTCATGCATTTCTTTATTTAAAATACTTTATGAAGAGCTATATATATCAAAATCTGCATTCTTTGGCAACTCACTAGTCAGGAACAAATCATTACTGATTGCACAATATCTAAAACTTAAATATGGTAATCTCCAAGTATGATACACTTGCTTTTCAGCACACACACTGACTGCTGATATAACCATTTTATAGTAACATGTTTATACAATGATACTAAAATAGACGTCATACAATCAGTGTTTAAATTTAACTTTCAATAGCTTGGGTTCATAGACAAGCACTAGGCTAGCAGCCATTGTGGGCCATTTTAAGCCTAGCCAATTTTCTTCCAAAAGCAATAATGGAACCCTGTACCTAGTGTTTCTAAGGTTAATGCCTTAACCATTATAGCACCCAACCCACCTGACTTTTTTTAAGAAAGCAAATCCATACATTACCAACAACTGTTCTATCTTTAATATCAAGTTTGATTTAACATTGCTCTGCAAACAAAACCAGTTAAACATACAAGTTAACTATTTACAATGTATTTGAGATCTATAAATAACTAGGGACCAAACTGTTTTATTTTCACTATACTACAAATCTTAACAACTGGAGCAGTGACTTCATACATTTTATTGCACTCTATTTTATCAAACAGATATAACCCTTAGGTGCTTTGTTCTGTGCCTTCTAAAAGATTAATTCTCATTTCAGATTCCCATGCAGCCATTTTTTAATATGGCGTTCTGTTTCTGATCAGTAATTGTTCTTGATTCCCATTTTATTCTCTGGAATAATCTTTTCTTTTTTTCTCCATACCTCTATTGGATTCCATCACTACCAAGGCTTTTCCTTATATTCTGATTTTTTGCTTTATTTTTTGATGTTAATAGGCCTCTTTCTACTTCTGTTAACCAAGGACGCTATAACTGTCTCTGATGTGCCACCGTGTCCTGTATGTTGCTTTCAACCACAATATTTTGTATATTTAATGACTGTAATAATTAACCAAAATTATGTTTAAATTTCCTTCATGGGTCCACTTCTACCATGTCATTTTTATCATTTCTAATATTTAATTACCACGTTTTAACCTTCAGTTGCTTCAGACATTAAACCATTAATTTAGTTGTCCCAGGATTATTGTAAACAACAGTTGTTTTAAAGCCGCTGCTCTATGTTCATTCAAATTTTATAAGTGTTTTTGTATAGATATTTAGCTGTTTTCATCTGATCTTTATCCAATAGCATTTCTCTGATTCTTTTTCAATTCTGTAAATCCCTTAAGTTTTTAACCCTTTAGATACAACTCTGGCTATTGTTGAATATCTCACTTTCATTATGATCATATTTCTAATCTTCAATTTACAAGTAACCTCAATCTTTGCAAACTGTTTAAGTATAAAAATAACATTTCTTTTACTGTTTATGTTTATAATGGTACATTATCACAGTCTGTTAGTGTTTGATCTACCCAGTCATTAATCAGCTTCTTCTTCAGAAATAATACTGGAAAATGAAATGTTTAGCAAAATAGTATATTACTTGCTTTCTCACCCTTATATTTTTTCTGAAAAATGATCTAATAGATGAATCTGCTTTTAGGTGCTTTAGACACAATGAGTAATGAGCAAGCGCAATGAACATAGCATAACTTATATTCTATTGTGTAATTTGTGAACAACAGAAATTAAAACAATATCATTATAAACATTGACTGAAGTCATCTCAGGTAGATATATGACAACAGTGTACTTCTCAAAATTACAATCCTGATGCAAATTATATTTAAAATGTTGTAAATAATATGTAAACCTTTCTACATTCTTTGTAAATATCCAACATCCATCTTAATGTGGTTTACACATGTAAATACTGTACATGCAGTAATGTGTTATGGTTGTTTAACTGTCTACTATTGTTTTAGCACTTATGAGCCCGGATCATGAATTTAAAGGGTCAATTGACCAGTTCACCCACCCATTACCGAATAGTACATAAGTAAATAAATAAAGCTTAGTTTGTATGGCTTGACACTCTCTCCAGATGTGCTTTCATTATTCAGTCCATGCTGAAGTATTCTTTCCATATGTAACAGCATAACAGAAAAATGCATGCACTTCCTTCATAGTTTCACTACCATCATTAAGCTCAAATACATTCACATATTACTCTAAGTGTCTGCTCTCAGTCAGAATTCTATGCAGTTTTGCTCCTTCAGAGAAATCTTCCATATTTCCTATAATATTTCAGTCTTCAGTTTCTGCAATACATAAAAGGCTATAACTTCTAACAATATTCTTTATAGCTTGCATCAGTGTTCTCAAATGAATTTATAGTACAGCTACTGCAATTCTTATATCCCACCAACAACCTTCTATATTCACTGCCCATGATGTTTTTACTTGTTCTATTCAGGGGACAATTTATGCTATTAAATTCCCTTTTAATATGTACTAGATTGCTAAAAGTGCTAGATCTTTTAAATTCAAGTTACAGAAACACATAAGGGACATCAAAATTAAAAGGAAGGAAGTCATACTGCAACTCATTTTGAAGCAGGCAGTATATTCAGATTTTTGCGAATGTTTATTTGCCACAGTTTTAGAAAGCATCAAATTAACTGATAGAGGGGATAAAATCTTGAAGGATATGTCATTATTTAATGGGCTCATTTGTATTTTAAATTTTAAGACTTGAAGACCAAAGGGTTGACTATTGAATGTAATTGGAAATGTTTTATAAGTGATTATTTAATTATGTTTAATTTGGTTGGTTAGATAGACAGACAGACAGACAGATAGATAGAGGGTTGTGCTTTTAATTTAAGAAACTCCTCTGAAGGCTTGGGGCAATGAGTCAGAGGCAGACGATTACTGAACTTTTTTTAATCTGCACAAAGTTTTGTTGTTTTTATAACATTTCTACAGCGTATTGTTGCTTTATTTATTCTTATATGGCATCAGATTCTTTTGCAAAAATCCTAAGACTGCTTAGGAATGACAGCAGTGTGTCTCAATGTATGGCAGATGATTTAATTTCTAATGATCTTAATCCAGGTCACCCAGTTGATGTGGATGATGATGCTATGGACTTTATGAAATGGTTTATGGCTGAAAGAGAAGAGCAGAGTGATAATATTTTTTTCATTTAAAACTGGTAAACAATGTTTTTGTCACTGCTGATATCAAAGATATGATGTACAAGTTGGACATTCACATGAAATGAGGAACAAAATTGATTTCAGCATACTGATTTTCTAAAAGTGTTGTCATCTTGATATCACACCAAGGGGTTTATGGACATTTAAAACTCCTAAGAAACTATCTGATGTGAGTAATGAAATTAAAAATCAGTCAAAAAGCGCTAGTTAATTTGGACAATGTTAGAGTATTTTTTCAGTATGTAACATCTATCGATGTTATCTTGCCCGGTAACTCAATAAAAATGTGTATATTCCACTTCATTCTGCCTAATTTCATTACATCATTAAGCCCAAATACATTCATATATTTCTCTGTGTTTGTGTCAGATGAGAAAACCTACACTACAACCAGTGCACAAGCATAGAGATTCCTGGGTTTGTCAATACATATACCCTGGTACAATTAGAATACCAAACGGGGAAAAACATCTTGGATTTTGTTCTTGCTAATACAGAAGCATCTTGCACCATTCCTTGCATATCTTTATCACTTTTTAGGTCTAACCATAAAACTGTCTCCTTTAAAATAAAATTGAAACCAGAGACCTATTCCACCCAAGGCATCTTTAGACATTTCTCTAAGACAAACTACTACTTCTAAGTGACATATTAGTGGGCTTTAAATCTCCATTAAACCCAGTTAATTCTGTTGAATATGGAGCAATGTACACCACCACACTATACCCAGCATGTAAACAGCTGCATAACTACAACTTTACCCTGTAGGAACAAGTGCAGGGCAAACTGCAAAAACTTCCCCCCATGGTAGAACCATAACATCAACAAGCCTTACAATAAAAGGAGGATCATTTTGAACAAAAATAAGAAGACTAATTCCAAGAATGATAGAGCCCTCATCAATGAGGTAAACAATCATCTCAGGACCTTAATAAAATCTACCAAAGCCAAGTCTGTGGCTAAAACAGCCACCCAAACCAAATACATTCTCAAGGCCTTTTTTAGATATGTTTGTCATCTAAGAAGCACAGTGCAGCAATGAAATGAGCTGATTGTGAATGAAGTTACATAGACTGTGGCTTAAGATACAATGCACCTGCAAGCCCATAAATTCAACTGAAACTTTACCCCTCTCTCCCCTCCATCTATACCACAAGACATACCTGTAACCGACATCTCCAGTAATCACACATGACCAAGTCCTAAAAGCCCTATCCAAAGCTAAAAATATTGCATCACTGGATCCTGACAATATCCCTTGATTCATCTAAAATAGCATGATGCATGATTTAGCTACCCCCTCACTTCAGCAACACTGTTCAACCTCACCTTGCATACAAGTTTTGTACCAAGCAAATGGAGAACAGCTATAGTCATTCTCCTGCATAAGACAGGACCTTCCCCAGGCCCAATTAACTACAAGCCCATACGTTTGACCAGTCTCACATGCAAAGCCATGGAAATACTTATCATTAAACTAATCACTAGGGATACAGGGAACCTCAAAACACTGGTCCCATCTCAGTTTGAATTTTTACAAGGGCAACTTATAATTACTCAACCTGATATACTTCTATGAAAATGTAACCAAAACAATGTATGAAGATAAAATGGTACATGCCCTATATGTCAGACTGGTCAAATGGGACATGCACCATACCTCAACCTGGTCAAAATGTTTGATTCAATTCCCCACTCAGGCATAGTAGAAAAAGCTAAATAAACTGTGAATAAACCATCACATCACCCACTGTATTGCCAACTGTCTCACAGAGAGGATGCAGGACATCAAAGCTTCCCCATCAAAGAAATCAGTCACCAGAGGAGTCCCCAGTATTTGGTGATGGGACCTCTCTTGTTTGGTATCTACTACTGTGAAGTAAAAGGCAATACACAAGGACAGGCTGAAAAATTTTGCAGATGACTGCAAGCTAGGAGCAGTTACTAAAAGTCCAAATGACCTAGCCATCCTCCAGGGGGTTTGTCCCAAGCAAATAACTGGTACCAGAATAATGGACTGAAATTATATGACAAAAAATGCATTATCTTATCCTTTGGGAAGTTGTCATCCCTAGGGAACTGCCACACTGAAAATATGTCCAGTTTTTCAGGATTTGGAAACTTAGGTAGAAAGTGACTTAGCTTTTGACCAACCTATGTCCACAGCAGTAACAATGTCCTTTTATACTGAACAGTTTTTAAACAAATGGATTACGGCTAGCTCTAGAGATGTCATTGTCTTCCCCTACTCAGCCCTCATTAGAGCAGTCGTGGAGTATAATGCTGTTTTGGCATGCATCTCTCCAGACACATGCAACTAGAATGTCTACAGAGATATCTTGCTGAAAGGCAACAAGGCCTAAACAATATGTCCTACATGGACTGGCTCAAAGCCCTATAACTATACTTGGTATCCTACAGACTACTAAAAGGTGACCTATGTCTGGCATTAAGGCATCCTCTGACTCAGTACTGATGGACCTACTGCACATCAGAAAGACAAATGGAATCAAAACTTCTCAGTCCAGGGATCTAAACCTCTTTTGCAACATCAGTAGAATGGTTTGGAGGGACAGGTATCTCTCAAAGGATACCATTACTCTGGAATGGACTCCCCATATGTATAAAATAAAGTTCAAGCCTGTCCATATTCAATGGCAACTTGTATCTATGGATGGGTAATAGAAAATTTACCTCAGGACTGCCCCCTATATTACTAATGGACAGAGGCAGCTCCTAAATGCTTTATGCCATCCCATCTGAGGGTCATCTCAAATTATCTACGGTATGATAACAATTATTCTCATTAGGGGTAATATATAATTATTGACCATGGGATGGGTAAGGCCAATATAACACCAAACGGGATAGGTTCATTCAAGCACCAATAGGGAAATTGTCTAGGCTTAAAATGGCCCAGAAGGGCATCTCCATCCTCTGTCAATTTTTCAGAAATGTTGGCCATTTATTACTTATTTATTTTATTTTACATTTGTTGACCGGGATTGTCCGACTGAGCTGAAGAACCTTTTTTCAGTGGAGGCCTGGGGAGAAAAGCTCCAACATATTTCTAATTCTGCAGTTTTAGACTGGGGTCAGACCACTTATACCTGAAAATTAGCCAAGATGCCATAAAGAACTAGATGTTCATATATATAAGCTAAAAAATATCAGACAATGTGGGTATCTGGTATAATCTGAATAAAAAACGATATAGATCATATTGGTCTACATTTAAAGTTTATTTTCTGTCTATCATCTGCAGTCTTACTTCAGTGATGAATTTTTTGTAATGCTGTCTTAATTTTGTGGCTATGTTATGTAGTATTTTAATTTTAAAGCATTTTTAAATTATTTGTTACTCTTGAGAGTCTCTCTTCTCACTCAAGCCAGATTTAAATATCCGGACCTTGTCACAGTATATTTAATATAAATGAGGAATTTGCATGCCTTTTCATCTATCCTGCAGCATTAAAAATATCAGTTTTGGAGATATATATCCTAAAGACTAATGAAGCAGAACAGACATAAAATATCCTAAAAAAATAATACAGGTCATTTTATATGCTAAGTTTTGCATTTAGCAGACCAGCTAAAGATGACTGTATGAATGTTCCTGGAGAAAGCTCAGATAAAAGTGTGCTTTTTGCATATGCGAGCACATGCATGTGTGTGCATGCACATGTGCTTATTTGTGAACAAACATATAAACATATGAGCTATTACTGGGATTTAAAGGTTGTTTCAGTCAGTTAAGAGTTTTCACACATAAAAAGATGTATTTATGCTGATCTTGATGACAGCAGAGCTATGGACACTGGTGGTTTCTTTGGAATTCTGACTAGTATCAAAGATGACGAGCTTATGGTGGTCTTATAATACAGTCATCACTAGTGCTCTGGATCAGTTTGCACCAAAAATGATGCATCCCTTTCCTGTTCAGGTATCTGAGCCAAGGTTTGACAATGATTTGCCTAAGCAGGGATGCAAATCAGAAAGAAGATCAACAAATAAAAGACAAGTGACTGAGAAGCACACAGGCTACTACTCAGAAATCTCACGTTAAATAGGTAAGTGGATTTATCTGTATGTACTGTGAGATTTCTTCAGCCTCAAGCTATTAAACTATGCTGTATTATGTGGCTGATAAGCTTTTCAACCCTGGCTTTGAATTTCTTTGCATATAGCTGTTTTGCCCTCTGAAACTGGAAAACAGCAAGATTTTTTGACAATAAGCTTGTGAACATCAGCAGTTTGTCTCCCCTTAACGCATTCACTGCACGGTATAATAACTTAATTGTTTAATATCCTGATTTTTGCTAAGCAGAGTTTTTGTATGCTGATGACAAAACAGCACAGATCATAATGGCTACATGTATGCTTACTGTAGTTTGTTCCCTCTACCTATAAAGCTTGCTAAATCATGCCTTAATTACTTGGGCCCAGAGGTTTTCCACACTCACTGGACTTATCTCATAGGTTCATAGGTGTGTACTAGGATAATGGCCCTGGAGCCTTTACAAGCCTAGCCCACAGGACTACCCTGGCATCATGCCACCCGACCTTAGTTCCCAGTCCTCTATCGAGTAAAGCCACTGGAGTGCTCCCTGGGGTGAATTTTCTATTTCCCATCCACTCATCAAGATTTCTCTTGAAGAGGGCCAGTGAGGTGCTCTGCTTGACATGTATGGGAAGTCTGTTCCATAGCATGGGTAGTCTCTTGGGTATGAATCTTGTCCCTCCAGCATGTTCTGTTGACTGTGGTAATGAGGTTGAGGTCTCTGGAGCACATGGCCCTGAGGGATTCAGATTTCTTTAGATGTAGCATTTCTAACAGAGATGGGTCAGACATGGCTTTTTAATCAAGCAGAGATCACCTCTAAGAAGGCGATATGAGACAGAGAATAGCTGGAGATTTTTTAGTCTGTCCATATAGGACAAATGTTTAAGGCCTAGGATCCTCTTTGTGAGGTACTTTTGTGGCCTCTCCAGTTGTTGCAGGTGTTTAGTGAGGTACATGCCAAATGGGGCATTGTACTCAATGATTGGCCTAATGAGGGAAGAGTAAAGGGAGACAATGGCCTCTTTCTTCCTGGATGCAAACCCTTAGTAATGAGATGTGCCACATAGAAGGACTTTCTGACCACAGTGGCAATGTGGTGGTCAAAAGAGAAGTTGCTGTCAACCTGTGTTCTCAGATCTCTTATAACGCCTTCTGTGTTCAGTGGACTATCATCGATCTGGTAATTCATGGGAACCGGGTTTTTCCCAAAGGGGATGACGACACATTTTTTTGGCATTGAGCTTAAGGCCATGGTTCTAACACCAGTCATTTGTCTCAGTGAGGCCTTTCTGTAGGATGTTAACATCACTCGGGGAGTTAATAATAGCTCCCAACTTGCAATCGGCTGTGAACTTTGACAGCCAGAGTCCCTTCGTGTTGGGCTGGACTTCAGAGAAGTAGATACCAAACAGGAGAGGGCCCAGGACCGAAACCTGTGGGACTCCGTTTGTGACTGGTCAGCAGTCTGACTTGGAGTAAGCTACTTTCACACTGTGGGTTCTACCTGTGAGCCAGTTTGCAACCCACCTGGTGATATAGGGGTTGATGCCTAGCTTACTGAGTTTTTCTATGATTCCTGAATGGGGAATGGTATCAAAGGCCTTTGCCAGATCAAGGTAGGCTGTATGAACCACCTTGTCTTCATCCACAACTCTGGTGACCGACTCAAAGAAGTCAGCCAATTTGAGAAGGCATGATTTACCCTTCACAAACCCAAACTGTGTGGGATCCAGAGTTTGGAGATTCCCTATATATCTTTGTTTATTAGGTCCAAGTTGATGCATTCCATAGCTTTGCATATCAGACTCGTCAGGCTAATGGGGCAATAGTACCCTGGGTCTGTAGTCACTCCTCCTTTGTGGAAAGGTATGACTGCAGCAGTGTGCCATTTGGTAGGAACAATGCCTGAAGTGAGGCTGTGATTGAACAGGGCACACAGATGAGGTGCCAGTTCACTCTGTTGTTCATGTAGAACACAGCCAGAGATATTGTCAGGTGACATAGAAGCTGAATTCTTGGCCTTGGACAGTGCTGTTTTAACCTGTGCAGCTACTGGGTGTCTGGCAATATGGTATTGTAACTGTTCCCTTGGGGGGGGGGGGGGGGATAAAGTTGGCACTGAATCTGTCGGCCAGTATACTGGCAATATCTGTTAGCTCTGTATAGGAAGTATCATTGTGCAGTAGCTCAGAGCAAATCTGGGTATTGCTGTGGAGATTATTTACATAACTATAGAAGGCCTTGTGGTTTTCTTTACTACCTGCTGCAATTCCGTTTACATAGCTAGCTTTAGAGGATTTAATGAGGGATCTCAACTTTTTGTTGAGGCTGATAAGGGAGTTTTTCCATTCTAGGGAATTCACCGTATTCTGCATCAGTTTCCTCCTTCTGTTGTAGAGTTTGTTTATGGCAGAGGACCACCAGAGTGGCTTCTTTTTTTGGAGGAGAGCGTCTTAGTTCTGTTGGGTATGGTGAGATCCATGCATTTGTGTATGTGTTCGTACAGTGCATTGGTGTATGATTCAGTGGTCATGCAACTGATCTCCATTTGCACGGGTCTCAAGAAATTAGCCACCGCTGTTTTTAGGAACCCAAAGTTAGCTTTGGAGAAGTTTTTCATGGTGGTTACCTTTGCAGGTGGGGTGGGGGGGTGTGGATTTCCAAGGTGATTAGTTTGTGGTCGGATCTAACCAGGGAGGAGTTGACTACTGGTGTAGAGCAACGGTCACCCATGTTAATAATAACCAGGTCAAGGATGTTGCTACCTCTAGTGGGGATCAGAACAAACTGGTCCATGGCATTTTAATTCATCAATTCCAGGAAACATTGGGCAGGTGTATTGGTACATGAGTAGTTTTCCCAGTTAATGGAAGGATAGTTGAAGTTGCCCAGTATGAGAGTGTTAGGTTGGACCCTAAAATTCTCCAGGGAGCTTAGGAATGTGGAGTGTGAGTCTTGGGACATGGTTGGGGACCTATAGCAGGCTACAACCTGAATTGCTGTTTTACCCAATGTTACCTGTACCTGAAGTATCTCAGGTAAGTTATGTTAGGCTACTAGTCTGGAGGTGTGTGCATCCTTTATGAATATGGAAACACCACCTTTGGAGATTCGGTCTAAGTTCTGGGGACAAAAGGTGTGGAATGAGTTATAGCCTGGGAGTGCAGGGGTGCTTTCTGCTGTCTTGAACCAGATCTCCATTATGGCACAAACGTCAATGTTCTCCATTTTAAGGAGTGCTTTGAGTGAGTGCATTTTGAGATTTAGAATTCTAGCTTTGAGCAGCATGATCCTCAGATTGCATTTGTTTGTAGCTGTTACAGTGGTAATTTGGTCTTTGGAACACCACCTAAAAAAGGCACTATAGGGGTGGCAAGATCCTTGGCCAGTATCCAGAAGCCCAGGGGTGAAAGATGCAGGCCATCTCTGGCAAAGCATCGAGGTTGGTCAATCATGTCATCCCAGGGAAATACTGGAACCTCTTAGAATGACACCAGAAACTTAGCCAATTGTTGAAATCAATCATTTTCTGCTTGTACTGTGGTATCATTCTAGGTGATGGTAAGATGCTGCTCAGGGCTAGGACATACCCACCTGGGCTACATAATCCGAGAGCTCCTCCATGTCTCTTTTCATGTAGTCCAGGGAAGTACGTCTCAGGTCATTCTCACCCACATGTACAATGACTGAGTCATATTTGTACCTGCTGTTGAGGGACCTGAGTCTGTGCATTATGTGGTGGATCCTGGTGCCTGACAGGCAGCTGACTGTTACTTTCTCATTTTCAGCCTAGTTAGTAGGATACCAGTGTGACTCACTATCAAGTCACCTATGACTAGTGTGCTGGGCCTGCTGTTTTGCCTTAGGGGCTTTTGTTGAGTGGCACCCTGTTTAGGAGAGTTGTGTGTCTCGTGATTAGTGCTGTGTTGGTTGAGTGCATTTTTGCCTTGGAGGTCTTTCCTGTTTGGGTAGATTTTTATTGACAGCATCCACAAAGGTGGGTGTGTGGTTTGTGTTTTTATGTGATGGCGGTGCTGGTGTGTATTCTGGAGGGCTGTGTGTTCCATGTGGTATGGTGCAAGTGTTGACCTCCTCTTGATCAGCTATTCCTGTCTTGGCTGAAGAGTGCTTGGCTTCCAATTTGGATATATAAGTGCATCTCCTGCAAGTCTTGAGTGTTGGGAGGTAAGAGGAGAGGGTTGTCAGTGTACATGAGGCAGTTGCTACATTGCCTTAGGATGCCCAAGTTCACCAGGTTAACAGGAGAATGTGCAGGGAAATGACCTTTAGACATGCCTGGAGGGGCAGGCATTAATAAGTACTGGAGCTGTTTCCTTGTAGAACATTTATTGCTGGTAGCACTTTTGTGTGCTACAATAATTGCTACAAGAAGTCTGGTAAAGTGCTAAACTAATAAGCTAGTAAAAGTGCAAAAGAGGAGAGAACTAGTAGATCTAAAGGAAAAATTGAAGAGCAGACTTTGGCGCCACTCAGAAGCTTACAAACAGTCCTGGATACAGCAATTCTGTATCTGGACTAGACAAGTTACAGGGAAGATGTGAAATAAGCACAAATGCAGGCTTTTAAACCAGAAAGTTGAAAGAGATGGAAAAACTGCCCAAACGGCCAATAAACTACAATGTCTGGGCCAGAAACCACTTCTCTTGTGGCCTAAATCTCATAACATGAGTCCTTCCATCAATTTGTAAAGCTGCTTTAGTATGGCCTTCTCTGAACTAGCCATCTTTACAGCCAATAAACCATTTAACTGAATTGTAAATTAGTTACTTTCTACCCAAGTTCTAACCTTTCTTTTACTTTTACTTGTAAGTTTACTGAGAACATGATATATGCATAGCTTCAAACATAACTGACATCCTATGTTTTCCTAGATCCAAGTAAGTCAAGTTTTAGATCTCAAGGAAGCACCAAGATGGCTATCATTACAATGAATAATGGACTCTTTACAGTGACAGATCAAAGGTTACCATCTGGCATCTAGATAATACATTCAGGAGCCAGTTGTGCACTTACTCAAGTCGTATCTCTAAAGTAATCAGGTAGTCCACTCTTACCTGTCAGGCCTTTCTCAATAAGCAGTGATGGGTGCATGGATGGATCCCGTGGCTACCTACTTGCTTGTGGATGCGAGAGGGTTGCAACCTTGTTCCATTATTATTCACAGTAAACTTGCTGCCTTTAAGAAACATTATTATGATAATATCAAGGACTCAAGTGCCTCTTCTTTGGTCTAGTCTAGCAATTGCTAGGAAAATAATAAGCAAGAACTGGAGGAGTACAATGGCTCGCTCTTGTACTAAACTTCTTTATCTGGCAAAAATTGTATGTAGTAGTGAGTTACATACAATTAGGATGAGAAGTTCTAATATTACTCATTCATTTAACTTGTGGCTAAAACTTAAAGATTTGCTTGAAAAATATTACTGCTGTTAATTTGTATTACAATGATAAATTTCACAGCTGTGGGCGTATGTAAATAGTTACTTGTTTGTTTTATTTTACTCTGTTTGTTCTTTGTTATTAAAATAAAATAAAAATTAAAAAAAAAAGAAATAAACATCATGCACTGTTATGTGGATAACATTAAGTTATTTATTTTCTTTGTAAAAAGCAGCGAACTTGTTGATATCCAGAAATCTTTAAAGTACTTGGTGGCTAAGGCGGACATTTCTCATACAGACGCAAATGCATCTTCTAGTCCGCATGGTTCCTTTAAGGAACTGGACACAGTTGTTGACGTCGAGCTTAGCAGTGAACGCCCGAAACGGAACACGGCCAAGGAAGGCTCTCTACGTTCCAACGTTCGTCTTCAACATCACAATGGCACGGACCCAACCAGGCAAGATGTTAAAAAACTTTTGGACAAATTCGACAATCCATTCGCGAAGTTCGCTAATCAGAACTTCTATTGTGAAGGGGATGTTTTGAAGAAACGTGATACACTTACCAGGTTGGTAAAAAGGTTTCGTTCTTTGTGCATCGAGAACCATTATTTTGAAAGATGCATTGATTTGAAAATAATGCCAAAGGGACTTAGGTTCTTTAAACATCCCAACGGCGTTCACGTTGGGGATGTTTTCTATGACAACTTGGTTACTTTCTTCAACGATTGTGGTATGTCGTTTTTAAAACTGTTAGTTGAGAACAACAGTTTGAAAATGTCTGAGTTGAATCTGGAAATTGAACGTTTAGAGGGCGAACTATCTTGTGTTGACAACGCTGATTTTTTTATACCTTTAATTGAGGAAGTTGACAGACATTCCACTGAAGTCACCAATAGGAAATTGGTGAAACTTCAACGTGACATTTTAGCCTACAAAAATAATTCGGCATACTCTCATTTTGTACCTAATGGTCATGAGACAAAGGGGTTTATTCATAACAAAAATGTAGCATCTACCTCTAATGTTTTAACAAGACCTGAACCTGTGACTCATGTTACTTCACTTGGACGAGTTACTGCTTCCGTTAATAACAGCAATGGTCTTGGTGAAAAATTTAAAGCAGTTTCTACTACTACCGGACAGGTTACTTCTTTGTGTAACAAAAAACAGTTGGAAAGTGACAACTGTTTTATTTCCACCAATGCCGATTTTGAATTTGAGTCTGAAAATGATGTAGTTAATCATCTAAACACTGACATTCCTTTGAATGAAGGCAATTCGACATGTCAGGTCAATAAGACTTTTTTAGGCAAGAAACCAACTACGGCCAAAAAGACAGTTTTCACCAGAAGCAGGACTTTCATGAGCTCGAACTCTTCGGGCGAAGAGAATTGACAAATGTAACTGAACAATTTACTAATTTTGACATTATTAACTTGACTGATACTGTTTTAGGACCTCATGAATTACATATTCTTAGGCTGGGACTAAACTTTGTCCCAACCAGGAAGGCGGACGTGTGTAAAACCACAATTGATATTAAGAAGTTTATTCGAAGGTTAAATCTTGCCTACATTTTAAGTGATGTTTCATATCCTGACAAAAAGTTAAACAAATCTTCTAGTTTCAACCCTCCTTTAGTACACACGTTAAAAATCTATGAAGAAGCTTGTTTACAGGAATTGCGTTCTCCTTTGGGGAAAAAAGTTAGGCCAGTTCATAATTTAACCTTTGATGAAAGGAAAGCATTTAATAACTTAAAACAAATGAACAAAAATATCCGTTTCATGAGAAGTGACAAAGGTGGGAATATTGTCATTATGTCCCAAGAACTATACAACATGAAAATGTCAAAATTATTAGAAAATTGTGATGAATACGAAATTGTTACATTGTTTGATATTAGAAAAAAGGAAAGATTAATACACTCTTTCTTATATGATGCCCTTATGTCAGGTGAGATCACATTTGAGGTTTACGATTTTTGTCTTATTGATAAACCTAGGATAGGTATTCTTTTTGGTATCCCGAAGACACACAAGAGTCAATCTGATCCACCTTTTCGGCCTATAGTATCTGCTCCCCATTCTGTTACCGAAGGGATAGCATTAATTATGGATGCTATATTAAGTCCCCTGGCCTGCAACTATGACTCTTTCCTCAAGGATTCTTGGCATTTTTTGCAAAAAATCAAGGAAAGTTCTGTTTCCATGATTTTTGATCCAAACAAACATATAATCTTTACACTTGATGTTATTTCCTTATTTACCAGTATTCCTCATGAGGAAGGAGTGGAAGCAATCCGTTGCATCCTGAGTAAAAACAAAAATTTTAGTACGGGACAAATCTCCACCATCTGTAGATTCATTGAAATTTTGTTACAAAACAACTTTTTTCTTTTTGGGAAAACTTTCTACAGACAGAAAAGAGGTGTGGCTATGGGGTCCTCAGCGGCCCCTGCCTATGCAAATCTAGTGATGTCCTGGTGGGAAGATACCATATTAAATATGATCAAAGATGAGTTTCAAATTTTATTTTATTGTTGTTTTGTTGATGACCTTATGTTTATTATTCAAGGGAATGAGACCACGGTCAAGCAATTTTTATATAGGCTGAATGCCACTGGAGGTTTTTTACAGTTTACTTTGGGTTGCCTTGGATTGTCTATTAACTTTTTGGATGTTAACCTTTGGTGGGACACCATAGAAGGAAGTTTTCAAAGTAAAATACATCGGAAAGAAACTTTTACTAATAGCTATGTGCATTATACTAGTGCACACCCAAAACATGTCATTCGGAACATACCAAAGGGGCAGTTTATTCGTGCATGTAGGATGACTACTAGGGAGCACGATTTAATAGCGGAAATAGATTTTATTAAACACTTGTTTCTTACTAGAGGGTATAGTTTAACACTTTTAAATTCTATTATTGATGACATACAAGCAAAAAGACAATCAAATTACAAAGCTATACTGGTTGATGATAATGTTAATACATTTAATTTAATGCCCACTACAATGGAAAGTAAGCATCATTTAGTTTGTTCTTTGGACATGACCATTGATAATCATTTGATCCGTGAGATTTTGACAAAAAATTGGAAAATAATCCACGGTAATTCAGATTTATTTAATGTGGTTGGTCCAAAACCTTTATTTGTTTACAAGAACACTTTTAACGTTAAAAAAGCCCTAGAGCAACATTCCCTTAAATCAGATCAGAGTGTTTGTAATGTTAAGGGAATGTTTCCATGTAACAGTTGCAGTACCTGCAGGTTTGTGGCCAAGGGACCTATGATTTTTTTTGAGGGTACAGATGTTACCTTCCCCGTTCCTGAATATGTCACCTGTAAGACTACAGGTGTGGTTTATGTTGGTCTTTGTAGTACATGCCCTGCATTTTATGTGGGGATGACTACTAGGAGTTTACACACTAGGGTTAAGGAACACCTTTATAACATCAAAACTAAAAATGACAACAGCGCACTGTTCAAGCATTCCATTAATTGTTTGAATTTTTAAAAAATTCCTATTTACAGTGTTAGAAGTGATTCATTCTGATCTAAGGGGTGGGGATTTTAAAAGGCTAGTCGAACAAAGAGAAACCTGGTGGCAGATTAAACTTCTTGCAGATCAAGCCCCAGGCTTAAATGAATCAGTCAACATAAAATGTTTTTTAAATAAGAACGTATTGAGTGTTAAGAAAGATAAAGTGTCTATTTCATCTTTATTTTTGTAAAACGCACTGCTTGGTTTGAATTAATCAACCAATTTTTAGCTTTTGTAATTGAATTATTATTTGACCAATGATCTTTTCTTTATGTGTCACCTGTTTTGTATTTAAACCAGTTTTTAATTGTTTTTACATATTCTGATGAAGTCCAAGGACGAAAACGGAAATTAAAAGTTGTTGATTACGTTATTTTTGTGGAATTGGTTCTGAATTTACCTCTGGTTTCGCTGCTTTTTACATTGTGTTTACGTATTATTTGGTTTTTCTTGTGGTATTTATTTTCTTTACTGAGGAGCATTTGTCACGTTGTTTCTATCCCTGAAAACTGCATGGACATTGCAGCTTGTGGATGGAAACTAATCATCTTAAACTTACCCCAGTTCCGAGACACTCTGCAACTGAATGTCCATAACTAGCCCTTCTTTATACAGTCATTTTTAAAGGCAAGACTAGGCTACAACACATCCAGTATATCCAGAATCCAGGAGTGATGTTTTTCAATTTGGTGACTCTGAATTTCAAGTATTAGCTGTTGTTGACTCTGAATGCCAAGTGTTGACTGCTATTAAGTAATAATACTTTCTGAAGGATTTACTCAGAATAAGTGCCCTTCTCTACCTTTGAATACATCACAGGGATTTATGTGCTGAAACTTTATTTAAAAATTACTGTAATAGAGTTTCAGCTTGACTTACCAATACCAACCTGTCCTGTCTTTAGCAGGTCCAGTATCCCGCTGCCAGTGTTTTGACCGATGCTTTCCACATGAGCTATATTACTCTGATACAACTGGATCTGCTTTGTCTGTTTATTGCAGCAACACCTGTATTTAAAATCTTTGTTTTAACGCATTGTGTCATCAACCATTTGGATCCTTTTTTCTACAAAAATACCTCTCCTCTATGCTTCCGCCCATGCTAGTAACTTATGGTAGGTACTCACCTGCCTAACTAGTACCTTTCCTAAGGGATTTGTTACGTAGTTTTTCAATCCTGAATAAAAGAAAGACTTAATTTTGAAGGTCCTTAATAATCCAGCTTTTCAGAACACTTATGTTAAACCAGGAAAAAAACACCACAAACTGAGAAAAATAAAAACTGGAAACAATGGATGTCCAGAAAAACAGACATTTAATCACAATCTGAGGGCTTTCATCAGCAAGTTAACAAATTCAGCAGAGATTCACTGCATTATTCCACAGCAATTAAATACACACTTACACAATCACATGATTCCATTGGCCATTAATCAATTAGGTTTAAATTTAATTAAAAACATCATCATCCATAACCACAAAAGAAAAATTAAATACAATGCAATATATACATACACATTTTTTTAAAATACTAAAAACCTTATTTATTGTCACAACTTGACTAACCCATTTCTGTCTTTAACTTTAAAATACTACTAATGGAATTTAATTCATTAAGACAAGGGGGGACACTGACATTACATCTAAGTTGCTATTTCAGCTCTTTTTGCTCTAACAATAAATCAAGATACCCTCCCCCAGTCCTAAAACAACCTTGTCAATTGTAGTGAACTTAAAGCTATGTAGGAGAAACTGTTTAATGTGGCCGACTAACGCATTCTTTTCACCCCCCCTTCTGGATATCGTATATATGCTAATAAATTATTTTCCCGAATTTTCCCTTAACTTTTCCAGTGTAAAAACTGGTGCACTGCTGACACAAAGCCACGTAAACCATCCCAGTGCTGTAACAATAAAACTTGTGGCGCAACCTAATGTCTCCCCATTCCTCTTTAATGTATCTACACTGGGATCACTGGCCACATTTCTTCATAGCTATATTAATGCTGCTACCAATATTCTTTTCCAACAAAGTTTTGTAAGATCAATCTTTTTTATAAACTATGGTGGGTCTTGTTCCTACCCTCTCGATAACCTCAGGTTGAACCTGGGAAAATACCCCAATTGTGACTAATGATATTCTTAATGGCTTCAAAATGAATACTGTACGGCATAATTAATGCTCTTCCATATTCCCCTTTTACATTTGGGGTTACCTCACTGTTGCCTAACAATGGGGTGTATTGTCCTTCATGTCTCTTCCAACTGACCTCTCAAAAAGGAAGGTGGTTACTCTCTACTTTCCAATATCCCCTTTAACACCAAACATTCATTTTCAAATAACTAATCATCACTGACCATTTGGGATCCTCTAACAATATGCCCCTTCACTAAGGACTTTTTTTGATGTCTGGGGGGGGGGGCAGCTTTCAAAGTGTTGCAGCGAATCTGAGTATGTGGGTTTATGATAGATTGAATATATAAATCTTTTATTGGCCTTGTCTTTTAAGATGGTCACATCTAAATAATGGATGGTATCTTCCCCCACTTCCATAGTGAACTTCAAAAAATCAGTACTTGTACTTATGAATGAGAAAAACTTATCTAAACTCTCTCTCACATCTGTCCAAAAATAATGATGTCATCCAGGAAGCCTCCATACAAGGCCCAACTCCTCACAGATTTGAAAACTACTGAGTTCTCCCATTGTGCCAATACCATATTGCCAAACACCGGGGCACACACTACTCCCATGGCCACCCACCACCAACAGGACTTCTATTTGAACCGAGGGAGAGCCAAGGGAAGAGGGAGACGATGGTAACTCCAGTTTCAGAAGGACTAGATATTATAACAAACAAAAAGGGGAACTACAAGATTTATAACTTGAGTACCATTGATGCCACCACTGAATGGGCAGACCTTTTTGAAAAAGGTTTCATGTTCATGCCAACTAGATCAGGCAGAATTGACAATGCTTTAATACAGTTAAAGTTTTTTACAAGATGAGTTAATTTGTCTGCACTTTGAACATGAAAGAAGGTCATCACTAAACTAGCACATTTAATCCCCCTCTTCCCCCCTGGTAAATATTTTTGAGAAAATGTGTGAAAATGGTATTATGAAAGTACTTAAAAAAGAAGGTTGGGGTACCAAACAATTTATTAAACTTCTCAGCTGGAAAAGTCCAGACGCTTTTTCATTTTTTTGTGCTGCCTCTTAGTTTTGACTCCCTGCCATCTGGCAGACATTTCATTGCTTACACAGAAGGAGCCGCTGAGTGGTGGGGGTTTAACGGAGTGGTACCGAAAAGGTATAGTATCATTCAGACTTCTTTACATAGGTTGGTGGTAGTTCTTACTTTGAAAATGTCACAAATAATGTTACAGTCTGATCACCTGAAAAATATAATATGTGCAGAAATCGTCATGGTCCCAGAAAAATATCAGTTTAATGACGCACTCTTGCCTAGATAGTTTCAGTATTTTTTGTTGACAAATGAATGGATTTGAAATGAGATGCTTCTGAAGTAGGAATTGTGGGTGCGATGATACGTAAGTGCCAATTATTGTGACTGGTTTGCATACATATTTAATTGTCTGTTTAATTATTTTAATAAGCAGCAAAATAATACTTTCTCACAGAAACTTAATAGGTTTGATAACATTACTAGGGTTTGGATGAGCATAGTTAAATAGAATGATGATGATTACTAAAATAAGTAAAGAAAAGAATAAGCACATTGAATTGGTGGTTTGAAATGGTATAAGCAACACTGTCAAAATATTTATGTTATAGATGAAAACTAATTTATTCCTTATATTTTGATCAATTAGAAATAATTTTTATTAACACCTTACTTATTATTATAAAATCTTTATTAATACATAAATACAATTACAGTAAATAAATTTAAGTTATTACAAATGAGAATAATCCATACATTCACTAGTAGATCATTAATAACTTCTATTTCTTTAGAATATCATATTAAGAAAATATGAGAGTTTTAGAATATTAATTTACTTGTTTTTATGATTTAGTTATTTATAATGTATCAGTTCCTTACTTATATATGAAAAGATCTTATTTATAAATTGTTTTACTATTTTTATTTACAATCATATCAACTATTTATGTTATAGATGATATTCAAAGTCCTCTCTCTGACCCAGTTACACATCACCCCCTTATACTATTCTGGCATGTCGAGTGGTATATTACTGACGTCCTCTCCAGTTCAGCTGGTTAATCTGGGAATCCTGAGACAATGTTACAACTGTCTCATGTACACAGACAACCCTCTCCTCCTCCCAACAAACACAAACACATGTGAGAGATGCAACTATATAGCCAAACTGGAGGCTGAACTCTCTCAACACAGGACTAGCAAGACCAGACAGGTGGAGAAGGTAACCACACACACAACAAACCCAGTCTCACATAAACCAACCACAACTGCAAACCAAACACATATTAACACAAAGACATACTCGGAGGCTCTAATAAAAAACTTACCGAAACAACAGAGGCTCCCAAAGCAGACATCCAAGAAAACACCACCTCAAAAGTCTGCACATGCAACACATAGTACACAAAGTCAGTGTGCCAAACAATCACAGCCCTTAAGGCGAAACACCATGCCTGATACACTAGTAATAGGTGACACTATAGTCAGACACACTGACGTCCCGCTTACCAGGCTGAACAAAGAGAAGGTAACAGTGAGCTGCCTGTCGGGAGCTAGGATCCACCACATAACACTTGAAACAGTCACCAAGGCCATTGACGAGGGGAAGGTGGTCCACACAGCCTAACTGGACCTCTCAAAAGCCTTCGATACAATACCCCACTCGGGCATTATAGATAAGCTCACCAGCTTAAATATAAACCCCTATGTCACTAGATGGGTTGCAAACTGGCTCAAGGACAGAACCCACATGGTTAGAATTGCTGGAGCCATGTCAGACTCCAAACCAGTTACAAGTGGCATCCCACAAGGCTCAGTCCTGGGACCTCTCTTGTTCGGTATATATTTCTCGGAGGTACAGGCCAACACGGAAGGACTGTGGCTGACCAAGTTCGCAGATGACTGCAAACTGGGTGCCATAATCGACTCTCCAGCCGACACAAGCATCCTCCAAAAGGGCCTCATAGAAACAGACAACTGGTGCCAGAGCCATGGCCTCAAGCTAAACGCCAAAAAGTATATAGTCATCCCCTTTGGCAAAAACAAAGTGCCCACAAATTACCACATAGGTGGTAATCCATTAAGTACAGAAGAAGTAGTTAGGGACCTGGGGACCCAAGTTGATAGCAATCTCTCATTTGACAACCATGTGGCCAAAGTGGTTAGAAAAACATTTTATATAGCCCACCTAATCATGAAGGGATTCACATCTAGATCAGGGGAGGTCATTGTGCCTCTTTACTCATCCCTCATCAGGCCCATAATTGAGTACAATGCCCCTTTTGGGATGTACCTTACCAGACACCTGCAGAAACTGGAAAGACCCCAAAAGTACCTCACCAAGAGGATCAAAGGGCTCAAACAGATGCCATATGCTGCCCGGTTAAAGAAACTCCAGCTCTACTCAGTGGCATACCGCCTGTTCAGAGGCGATCTGTGCCTGACGTATAAAGCCATGTCCAACCCAGAATTAATGGACATGCTGCACCTCAGAAAATCCATATCCCATCAAGCTATGCGCTCGAGAGACTTGAACCTCAGCACTGAAATAAATAGAACATCCTGTAGGGACAGATTCATAACCCAGAGGCTCCCTTCACTCTGGAATAAAATCCCAGTCCAGGTTAGGCAGAGTCCCTCATTGACTCTCTTCAAGAAGAATCTTGATGAGTGGATGGGAGATCGTAGGTTTACTCCAGGTATCACTTCTGTGTCACTGTTAGACAGAGGCACAGTATACTAACTTCAAAAAAGGGCATAGCAAAATTAATTTAAAATGGGTGGCGAAAGCCAAACACATTCTGGCTAGGCTTATAAATGCCCTAAGGCAGATAGCCTAGTATGAACCTATGAACCTATGAACACAAGCACTCAGGTCACTCCAAAGCAAGTACAAATATGACTCTGTCATTGTCCATGCCGGTGTGAATGACCTGAGATGTACCTCCTTGGACTACATGAAAAGAGACATAGAGGAGCTCTCTGATTATGTAGCCCAGGCCGGTATGACCCTGACCCTGAGCAGCATCTTGCCCTCACCAAGAATGATGCCACAATACAAAGACAAGATGATCAGCTTTAATAATTGGCTCAATTACTGGAGTCATTCTAGGGGGATCCAATGTCTGTCTGCTTGGGATGACATGCTGGACAAGCCACGCTGCTTCGCAAGGGATGGCTTGCACCTGTCACCACTGGGCTTCTGGATATTGGCTAAGACTCTTGCCACCCCCGTAGTGCCTTTTTTAGGTAAGGCTCAAAAGACAAACCCACCACCTTAGAAAACAATAAAGGAAAAAAACTAAGGGTAATGCTGCTCAACGCCAGAAGTCTAAATCTCAAGATGCAGGCTCTCGAAGCACTCCTCAGTATGGAGAGCATTGATGTCTGTGCAGTAACTGAAACCTGGTTCAAGGCTCCTTAGAGCACCCCAGCCCTACCAGGTTATACCTTGTATCATGCATTTCGGCCCCAAAACCTGGGCCGAACCACAAAAGGTGGGGGAGTGTCCATATTCATTAAAGACACCCACACCTCCAGGTTAGTGGCAACGCATGAAGCATCGGAGATCATCCATGTGCAACTAACCGTAGGCAAAACTGCTATACAACTTGTAGCATGCTACAGACCACCCTCGCAATCTCAGGAACTCCATTCAGCCTTCCTGAAGACACTGGAGGATATGAATGTCTCACCAAATACCATCATATTGGGAGACTTCAACTACCCAAACATAGACTGGGTGCATTACTCAAGCCCCAGCACCCTAGCCCAAAGGTTCCTAGAATTTATCAACTCAAATGCGATGGAACAACTAGTCACCTCACCCACAAGGGGAAATAATATACTTGACCTGATCATCACAAACATGGGGGCAAAATGCTCAACACCGGAAGTATACCCCTCACTAGTGAGATCAGACCATAAACTAATAACCCTAGATATTCATATCCCACCTCCACCCCTAGCACAAAAGACCACAGTGAGAAACTTCTCAAAAGCCGACTTTACACTCCTTAGGACTGAAATGGTATCCTTCAAGCCCCCTGGGCCAGCAGAAACCACATCCCACACTGCTGAATCCTTCACAAATGCTTTCTACGGGCATCTCCAAGAATGCATGGATCATGCAATCCCAAATAAAACCAAGACCCTTTCCACCAAAGGCAAGCATCCTATCTGGTGGACCCCAGCCATAAACAAACTTTATAACAAGAGAAGGAAGCTACTGCAAGACAGAGCAAAATCCCATAAAGGGAAGGCATCCCTGATCAGCACTAGCAAAAAACTACGTTCGCTAATAAAATCATCAAAGGCCAACTTCGAGAGAAAAATCGCTAAGGACGCTAAAGATAATCACAGGGCCTTCTTCAGTTATGTTAGAAACCTGGGCGGAAACCCTCAGATATGCACAGAGTTAGTTCATAATGACATAAAATACACTGAACCCACAGATATTGCCAACATACTGGCAGACAGGTTCAGTGTAAATTTCTCCCCTCCCTCTCCCCCAAAAGACGAAATAAATATCTCAGCTGAATGCAACCTCCCTGAAATCTCAGATGTCCAGGTGAGAGCTGCCCTCAGCAAAGCTAAAAATACAGCATCCATGGGACCTGACGGTGTCCCTGGTTGTGTGCTATGTGAACTCCTAGAGGAGCTAAACCCGCACATAAGAATGCTGTTTAATCTTAGCCTTGCTACAGGATATGTCCCTGAACACTGGCGTACAGCTACAGTGGTCCCACTCCACAAAGGTGGCACCTCTACAGACCCTGGAAACTACCGCCCTGGTCTGCAAAGCTATGGAAAGGATCATTATGGAACTCATAAACAAAGACATCGGGGACCTACAGACAATTGACCCTACCCAGTTCAGCTTTGTAAAAGGCAGATCCTGTCTTTTAAACCTGGTGGACTTTTTTGAAACAGTCACTAGAGCCATCGATGAAGGCAAAGCAGTCCATACAGCCTACCTGGATCTGGCAAAAGCCTTCGACACAATACCCAACTCAGGCATCATAGAAAAGCTCAACAGCTTAAATGTAAACCCATTTGTCACAAGATGGGTTGCAAACTGGCTAAAGGACAGAACCCACAAAGTCAGAATAGCTGTAGCTATGTCAGACTCTAAGCCAGTCACAAGTGGAGTCCCACAGGGCTCTGTCTTGGGACCCCTCTTGTTCGGCATTTATTTCTCAGATGTGCAGGCAAACATAGGGGGGGTTGTGGCTGACAAAGTTCGCAGACAACTGCAAACTAGGAGCCATAGTCGACACACCAGCTGACACATGCATCCTCCAGAAGGGCCTCACAGAAACAAACGACTGGTGCCAGAGTCATGGCCTTAAACTAAATGCCAAAAAATGTATAGTCATCCCCTTTGGAAAAAACAAAGTACCCACAAATTACCACATAGGTGGTAATCCATTAAGTATGGAAATAGTAATCAGAGATCTGGGGACCCAAGTTGACAGTGACCTCACATTTGACACCCACGTCACCAAAGTGGTTAGAAAGACCTTCTACCTTGCCCACCTTATCATGAAGGGATTCACATCCAGATCAAAGGATGTCATTGTATATATATTCCTCCCTTATCAGGCCTATGATTGAGTACAATGCTCCATTTGGTATGTACCTCACCTGGCACCTGCAGCAGCTGGAGAGACCCCAAAAGTACCTTACCAAGAGGATCAAAGGTCTCCAGCATATGTCATATGCTGCCAGACTGAAAAAGCTCCAGCTCTATTCAGTATCATACCGCCTGCTCAGAGGTGATCTGTACCTTACGTACAAGGCCATGTCCAATTCAGAATTAATTGTCATGCTCCACCTCAAAAAATCCAAATCCATCAGAGCCACGAGAGCTAAAGATCTAAACTTTAGCACAAATATGAATAGGACATGCTTGAGGGACAGATTCATAACCCAGAGGCTTCCCGCACTCTGGAACAGGATACCTGTCCATGTTAGGCAGAGCCCCTCACTGACTCTCTTCAAGAGAAATCTGGACGAATGGATGGGTGATCATAGGTTTACCCCGGGGGTCATCTCTGTGTCACTGCTAGATAGAGGCACAGTAAACTAAATTTAATTGAAATTGTACACTTTTGTATCATTACATGGGGTGGCGAAAGCCACATACACTTTGGCTAGGCTTATAAATGCCCTAGGGCAGATAGCCTAGTACTATACTATGAAACTATGAAACTATATGTTATGGTTATTTGTCTTCAATATCTTGATTCATAGTGAGACTAACAGAACTTAAATTCACTTCTAAGACAGTCGGTGTCATTTTTTCATGGATAAATAGTAACTACATAATAGAATAATGAAGACTGATATATGTATAAAATCTTTTTGAAGTTAGAAGTTTTCTTCACTTAAAGGTTATTGAAACAGGAGGATTAATTTATGTTAATAGGAATTAATTAATACTGCTATACTACAAAGTGATTCTCTTTAAATACTGCATCATATTTGCCTTTTGCATAATGTTTTTATTATTAATCTAAAATTATTAGATATTTTGATTTTTTATAGAAGCTAAGACTGATTTACCATGATCGTGAAATTTTCTGTTAGACAGATGCTGATCAGAGGTTGTTACTTGACGAGGGGTTAATCTGAGTGATTACATGTCACTTGGATTAGGAGTATTATACTCCAGGCAGGTTATGGGGGATTTTGATGTTACTAGTTTATGTTATAAAAGTTTGTTACAGTTTTTATTTGACATTCTTCACAACACAAAGTAATACTATAGTAATACATTCATATTTTTTTCAGATTTTTCATATCTAGTAATCAATGTAAACTTTTTCTTGGTATTACTTTAATATTTAACTATTTGATATGTTTTTGGTCAAAATACACTCTTTTCACAAATTTTACTTCTTATGACTTTATTAAAGAGTATTTCTTTTAATGTTAATGAATTAAATAACTCAAATAAGAGGGGAAGTTTATTCAAATATCTTAAATTACACAAATCCCAATTAATTTTCTTACAAGAAACTCATTTGAAATCAGAAGCTATGTTTAGACTAGGTACTAAATCTTATTCAACATTAATTAGTTCAGAACATCTTCAGAAGAAAAGAGGGGTAGCAATTCTGTGGAATAATACTTTACCTTGCCAAAAGATTACCAATACATATAAAGATAATAAAGGAATGTTTTCTCTTGTCACAGTTGAATTTAATAAGACTTTAGTGAATTTATATTGGATACCAGGAGTAGGCATCAATACAGTAAAACAACATCTGGATCTCATAGTACAACATTCCAAGGGATCCATAATAATAGCGGAGGATTTTAATTGCATTTTGGATAATAAAGAATCAACATCTTTAAATAAAAGGAGGATTACAGCTTCAGCCAAATCATAAAAGATTTTCTAGAATCATATCATCGGAAAGATATTCATTCATTTGCAGATTCTGATTCTTTAAACTATACTTTTTTCTCTCATAGACATAACACCTTTTCAAAAATAGAGTCTTATTTTCTAATGACTTATTAGGCACTCTGGTCAACACCAAGGTTATTTCTTGCCCAATATCAGACCATAATTCAATAATATTTGAAATTTCAGTTAATTCAAATTACAATACACAGATAAGAAGAATACCTGCTTATATCACAACACTGAAAGATTTTGAAGAATTCTTAACTTTGGAGACACAAAATTTTATAGAACTAAATAATAATAATAATAACACCTCAGAAATTTTTGTGTGGGATGCCCTAAAAGCTTTTTTATATTGGAGAATTATTAACTGGTATCATATGACCTAGAATAATCCCTAATACAGGCCTTACTGTATTCTGGACTTTTGGATAGTTCCTGTTTTGCCCATTTCCTTACTTGGATAGAAGGAAGCTTCTTTGTTCACCAGTGGGAGTGGGGAGCTTTGAGCAGCCTATCTGTCCCTGGAGGAGTGATCCCAGCTCAATAATCTTGTAGTTTATTGGCCGTTTTGGGCTAATTTCTAGCTCTTTCAAGTCCCCCTGTATAAAACCCGCTTTGGCGTGGTTTTTGCGCTTATTTCTACACAGCAAAGCTCCTCGTGGTCCTGCAGATTGATGCTAGCAGCAGAGAGACAAAAAAGAGCGACTGCTTACCTGATTTAAATATATTTTTCTGCTATTACCTTTGTGACTGTCCTTTCTCACCGAAAAGCGAGTTATATCTGCTCTTTTGCCTGTTTAAAGCTTGTTATACATTTAATTTATACCTGCACTTTAAAATTTTGTCTTGTTGTTGACTTTACCTGTTGAGGCTACACACTCAAGTGTGCTAGCCTGTGTTAAATATTTACTGCATTTTCTGCTGTTTGTCTTGAAAAAAAAGAAAAAAAACAAAAAAAATCCTTGTTTCCCACCTTTCCTGACCTAGAATAGTCCCTAATGCAGGCTTTGCTGTATTCTGGACTTTTGGATAGTTCCTGTGTTGCCCATTTCCTTACTTGGATAGAAGGAAGCTTCTTTGTTCACCAGTGGGAGTGGGGAGCTTTGAGCAGCCTATCTGTCCCTGGAGGAGTGATCCCAGCACAAGAATCTTGTAGTTTATTGGCCGTTTTGGGCTAATTTCTAGCTCTTTCAAGTCCCCCTGTATAAAACCCACTTTGGCGTGGCTTTGCACGATTTTGCTCATAGCGCAGCATCAGGCAGCGCCGCTTAATCGGGCTTAAATCTTTTTCGGCTCCACAAAGTCTACTCTTCACTTCTTTCCTTAGAACTGCTCTAACTCTTAAAATAAGGACCCTATTTTCTATCTAAAGCCCTGCACTTGCACGTGCTCATACAAGCAATTTTATATAAGTTAGCACTAATAAACCAAAAGCACTACATCACTAGATACTCCCTTGAGCACTCTGCCCCTATTGGTCCTTTTTGATCAGTTATAAAGGAGTTACATATACTTTTCTGGCATGACCAAAGGACAGATGCTGGTTTCCTCTCCAGTCCAGCTGGTGAATCTGGGAATCCTGAGGCAATGTTACAACTGCCTCATGTACACAGACAACCCTCTCCTCCTCCCAACAAGCTCAAATATATGTGAGAGAAGCAACCATATAGCCAAACTGGAGGCTGAGCTCTCTCAACTCAGTACTGGCCCAGTCAGTCAGGAGGAGAAGGTAACCACACGCACCACAAATCCAGTCTCACAAAGACCTACCACAACATCTAACCAAACACATAAACACACCAAAACATATTCGGAGGCTCTAAATAAGAATCTGCCTAAGCAGCAGAGACCTCCAAAGCAGACATCCAAGCACCTGCTACCCCAAAACAAAACACGTGCAACACATAATTCACAAAGTCAGTGTGCCAAACAAACCCAGCCCTTAAGGCTAAACAACACACATGATACACTTGTAATAGGTGACTCTATTGTCAAACACACTGATGTCCCACTCACCAGACTAAACAAGGAGAGGGTCATGGTAAGCTGCTTGTCGAGCGCCAGGATCCGCCACATAATGCAAGCATTCAGATCACTCCAAAGTAAGTACAAATATGACTCAGTCATTGTCCATGCTGGTGTGAATGACCTGAGACGTACCTCCCTGGACTACATGAAAAGAGACCTAGAGGAGCTCTCTGATCATGTAGCCCAGGCCGGTATGACCCTGACCTTGAGTAGCATCTTACCCTCACCAAAAATGATGCCACAGTATAAAGACAAAATGATCGATTTGAACAATTGGCTAAAGTATTGGTGTCATTCAAAGGGGATCCAGTGTCTGTCAGCCTGGGATGACATGCTCGACAAGCCACATTGCTTCGCTAGGGATGGATTGCACCTGTTACCCCTGGGCTTTTGGATTCTGGCAAAGGCTCTTGCCACCCCCATACTGCCTTTTTTAGGCAAGGCTCAAAGGACAAACCCACCTCCATAGATAACACAGGGAAAAAGAAACTAAGGGTAACGCTACTCAATGCCAGAAGTCTAAACCTCAAGATGCACGCACTCAAAGCTCTCCTCAGTATGGAGAATATTGACATCTGTGCAGTAACAGAAACCTGGTTCAAGGCTCCCGAGAGCACACCAGCACTACCAGGCTACACCTCATACCATGCTTTTCGGCCCCAAAACTCGGACTGAACCACAAAAGGAGGGGGAGTATCCATATTCATCAAAGATACTCACACCTCCAGGTTAGTGGCACTGCATGAAGCAGCAGAGACCATCCATGTGCAACTAACAGTGGGCAAAACTGTCTTTCAGTTTATAGCCTGCTACAGACCACCCACCCAAACTCAGGAACCTCACTCGGCTTTCCTGAAAACACTGGAGAATATGAAGGTCTCTCCAAACACCAGTATACTGGGTGATTTCAAGTACCCAGACATAGACTGGGGGCATTACTCAAGCCCCAATGCCCTAGCCCAAAGGTTTCTTGAATTTGTAAACTCAAATGCTATGGAACAACTAGTCACCACTCCCACAAGAGGGGAAAACATACTGGACCTAATCATCACCAACATGGGGACTCTATGCTCCACACCAGAAGTATACCCCTCATTGGTAAGATCGGACCATAAATTAATCTCACTGGACATCCACATCCCGACCCCACCCCCAGCCCAGAAACCCACAGTGAAAATTTTCTCAAAAGCTAACTGCACACTTCTCAAAACTGAGGTGACATCCTTCAAAGCCCCCGGGCCAGTGGAAACTACGGCCCAAACTGCATTCTATGGACACCTTCAGGAATGCATGGATCATGCAATCCCAAATAAAACCAAGACCCAATCCTCCAAAGGCAAGCATGCAATCTGGTGGACCCTAGCCATAAACAAGCTTTACAACAAAAGGAGGAAGCTACTACATGATAGAGCTAAATCCCTAAAAGGGAAGGCATCTCTGATCAGTACTAGCAAAAAACTACGGTCCCTCATAAAATCATCCAAGGCCAGCTTCGAGAGAAAAATTGCACAGGACACCAAAGATAATCACAAGGCCTTCTTTATTTATGTTAGAAACCTGGGTGGCAACTCCCAGATATGTTCAGAGTTAATCCAAAATGACAAAAAATACACTGAACCCACAGACATAGCCAACATCCTGGCAGAAAGGTTCAGTGCAAACTTCTCCCCCCTTCCCTCCCAAAAGAGCAAATATCTATCCCAGCAGAGAGTCGCCTACCTGACATCTCAGATGCTCAGGTGAGAGCTGCCCTCTCCAAGGCAAAAAACACAACATCAATGGGACCGAACGGTGTCCCGGACTGCGTCCTACACAAGCTCCAAGAAGAACTAAAACCTCATATAAAGTTACTGTTCAACCTCAGCCTTAGTACAGGATATGTACCCAAGGAATAGCGTACAGCAACAGTGGTCCCACTCCACAAAGGCAGTGCCTCAACGGACCCTGGAAACTATCGCCCCATAAGTTTGACTAGCCTGGTCTGCAAAGCTATGGAGCGGATCATCATGGAGCTCATAAACAAAGACATTGGGGACCTGCAGACAATGGATCCTACCCAATTTGGCTTTGTTAAGAGCAGATCCTGCCTCCTGAACCTGGTTGACATCTTTGAATCAGTCACCAAGGCCATAGATGAAGGGAAGGTAGTCCACACAGCCTACCTGGACCTCGCAAAAGCCTTTGACACAATACCCCACTCGGGCATCATAAATAAGCTCTTCAGCTTAAATATCAACCCCTATGTCATAAGATGGGTTGCAAACTGGCTCAAGGATAGAACCCACATGGTCAGAATTACGGGAGCCATGTCAGACTCTCAACCAGTTACTAGTGGCGTTCCACAAGGCTCAGTCCTGGGACCTCTCTTGTTCGGTATATATTTCTCTGAAGTACATGCTAACACGGGAGGACTATGGTTGACCAAGTTTGCAGACGACTGCAAACTGGGTGCCATAATCGACTCGCCAACTGACACAGTCATCCTCCAAAAAGGTCTCACAGAGATGGATAACTGGTGCCAGAACCATGGCCTAAAGCTAAATGCCAAAAAGTGCATAGTCATCCCCTTTGGGAAAAAACAAAGTGCCCACAAATTACCACATACATGGTAATCCGTTAAGCACGGAAGAAATAATTAGGGATTTGGGGACCCAAGTGGATAGCAATCTTTCCTTTGACAATCACGTCGCCAAAGTGGTTAGAAAGACCTTCTATATAGCCCACCTTATCACGAAAGGGTTCACATCTAAATCAAGAGTGGTCATTGTGCCCTCTACTCATCACTCATCAGGCCCAAAATAGAATACAATGCCCCATTTTGGATGTACCTTACCCGACACCTGCAGCAACTGGAAAGACTCCAAAAGTACCTCACCAAGAGGATCAAGGGACTCAAACAGATGACCTATGCTGCCCGGTTAAAGAAACTCCAGCTATATTCAGTTGCATACCGCCTACTCAGAGGCGACCTGTGCCTGACGTATAAAGCCATGTCAAACCCAGATTTAATGGACATGCTCCACCTCAGAAAATTCAAATCCCTTAGAGCTACGTGCTCGAGGGACTTAAACCTCAGCACAGAAATTAATAGAACATGCAGATTTATAACCCAGAGGCTCCCATCCCTCTGGAATAGAATCCCAGTCCATGTCAGACAAAGTTTCTCACTGCTCCTCTTCAAGAGAAATCTTGATGAGTGAATGGTAGATCGTAGGTTTACCCCAGGGATCACTTCTGCATCACTGCTAGACACAGGTATAGTAAACTAACATTAAAATGGTATACTAAACTCATTTAAAAGGGTGGCAAAAGCCAAACACACTCTGGCTAGGCTTGTAATTGCCCTAGGGCAGATAGCCTAGTATCAACCTATGAACCTATCAACCTATAAAAATGAAAAGTTGGGATAAACAGTTATTAGAGATTCAACTTAAATTAGATTCATTGAAACATAATCAAGAGTCAAATCTAAATAATAAAGATAAGAAAATGAAATAAATTCTTATTCTTTGAATAATATATTAAATTCCTAAACCATAAAAACATGATTATATTAGAGAAATATATATATTTTTTAATTTTCCAATAATCCCAAATCATTAAATTTATTAGCTAACAAAACCAAAAGATTAAATAAAATGAATCATTATAAATGAAAATGTTTCCCCTAGAAAGAAAAAGATGGTTTAAGGCATACAAAACATTCTAGCTGAATTCAGAGAATTTTTTATTAAATATTAATCAACAATCAAAATAGACTCTAATCAAGAAATTAAAAAAATATATATTAATAGATTTACTAAAAAAAGGCTAACAAATAAACAAGCTAATTTTATAATTAAACCTATTTCCTTTAAAGACATTCAAACCCAGATTAAAAATTGAAAATTAAATAAAGCCCCAGGAAATGATGGAATCCTCCCAGAAATATATAAAATGTTACCAACTGATGCTATAAAATTACTTCTTAAAGTATATAATTTATCCCAAAAATAATAAGTTAATTCCCCCCTCTTTGAAGAATACTTTTATCTCTCCTATTCTTAAACCTAACAAAGATCCAGTTAGTGTTCATCCTATTTCTTTGCTAAATACTGATTATAAAATGCTTATGTCAATATTTGCAGATAGACTAAAAAAATTGTACCAATCTTAGATGAAGATGACCAAACGGGATTCATAATTAATAGAAATAATTATAACATTAAAAGAACATCAACTTTAATAGAATCTGTCAAATATTTAAATAATAATCTAACACTAATTAGTTAGGATATAAATTGTGTTTGATTCTGTTAATTGGAACTATTTATATTATTGGAAGAATTACAATTTTCAAAGAGCTTTATAAATTTAATCACTCAATTATATCAGGATAGCCAATCATATATTAAAATAGGTACTAATATTTCCCAAAACATCCCTATTATTAAAGGAACAAAGCAGGGTTGCCCCTTATCTCCCTTATTATTTACCCTTATTATGGAACCATGGGTCAATTTGATAAGCGATAATGAAAATATTCAAGGATTTAAATTAAATTCCAATAAATCTTCCAAAATACAAATGTTCGCAGATGACATTCTTATTACCCTTGGTGATAATGATTCATCTATTTATGCTCTCTTTAGTAATATTGAACTTTTTTAAAATAAATCTGGTTTATTATTCAACGATGATAAAACTCAAATCTTATTAATTGGTCATAAAACATTTTAAATACAAGCCGCTTATAGTAAATATCTAGCAATATCTGATGAACTACTTTATTTAGGTATTATAATTACAAAAACATAAAAGATATCATTAAAATAAACTATAATAAGAGTTTATTGGCAATAGAAAATCTTATTAAAAATGGAATAAAATTCTTTTCTCCATGGATTAAAAACTTTTAATAATAAAGATGATTTGATTACCTAACATTTTATATATTATACAATCCATCTCATTATCTCCTCCTAATGAGATTATTAAAAAAATAATTCTTTGATACACAAATGTTTATGGTCTGCGATTAAACCCAGGATAGCTCTATCTAATCATATGAAAAACTGGGAAAAAGTTGGTATAGCAATGCCTAATTTGGAAATCTATTCTGTTTCCTCAATGGCCAAAATTATTTACCAATTTATAGATAATACTTATACGGCAAACTGGAAAAATACCCTAAAAATCTTAATTAGTAATTCTATAAATAACAACAAACTTCAGAAGTTAACTATACTAAGTAACTCCTTTATTTGGGTTCTAAAAGAATATTTATCTTACTCCTCTCAAAAATTTAACTCCAATTATATAATTCTTCTTCTGAAATCCTTTAGAAATTAGATTTATAAATTCAATATTTATAAAGAGTGGATATATATTATTTTTTCCTATAGCTTTCACACAAGGTGTCATCTTTTCATCTGATTATAATAAAATGTTTTCTTTTCAACAGACAAACCTAATATTTTGGTTTCAATTGATGACTAAGAATGATCTGAAAACTATAAACATATTAAAAAATCAATATGAATATTCTCTTGGTTAGATTTATAGGAAGCTAGGAAATATGTTCTAAACAAAATGGATTCTATGTCTTTAACAACAAAAAAATACAATACCTAAATTATTTCAATTTATGATAATAGCTTTACAACATAATTCTACATCTAAAAATATGTTATCTCATTTATATAAAGCAATCAAATTTGATTTAGTTGACCCTTCAAAAATTAATGGAACTATTTTACTTTAATAATTATCCCCCTACTGGCTCTGACAAAATAAATATCTTACAGTCAGCAAGTGTAATCACTTCATCACTTAATTGGAAAATTTTTACATGGAGGTATTTGCATAGGTCTTTTATTACCCCATTTTCTTTAAGTAAATTTAATAAAAATTATACCAATTGTTGGAGATGTAACAAAGTTGTTAATGCAGACTGGGCACACATGATGTTTGATTGTATAGAATTAAATACATTTTGGACAGATGTTAATTCCTTTTTACAAGCTATTTTTACAGATAATTTTATTTTTCTAAATCACTAGTTATATTTAACACACCTGTTCTGAATCATATCAGAGACTCGAATCATCCTCTAATTTGGTCAATTTTATCCATTGCCAGAAAAATCATTACAAGAAATTGGAAGTCTCGTACTTTACCCTCAATAATTGAATTCAAAAATGTACTTCTTGAACTCTGTAACTTAGAAATTTTGACCAATACTGCATGATTTTCTAGGAATAGTAATTCATCTAATATGTGGAAAAAATATATGATTTATTGTACAAATAATTTAAATTCTTTTATAATCTTATTTTAATGCACTTGTGTATTAATATTTGATTCTTGTGGAGAATGTCATTGTATATAGTTTAAAATCTTTGTTTAATTTTCTTATTTTATGTCACTCATTTTGAAAAATGTACATATCTCTAGTTTGTGTTTATTTGACAATATTTATTTCAATAAAGCTGTTTAAAAAAAACAAAAAAAGAGGGGAATGGGGAGACATTAGGTTGAGCCACAAGATTTATTGTTACAGCACTGGGGTGGTTTACATGGCTTTGTGTCAGCAGTGCACCAGTTTGTACACTGGAAAAACTAAGGGGATATCCAGATGGGGGGTGAAAAGAATGAATTAGTCTGCCACATTAAGCAGTTTCCCTACATAGTTTTAAGTTCACTGCAATTGATAGGGTTGTTTTAGGACCTGGGAGGTGCCTTGATTTATTGTTAGAGCAGAAAGAGCTGAAATGGCAATTTGGATGTAATAGTGTCCCCCCTGGTCTTAATGAATTAATTTGCATTAGTAGTATTTTAAAGTTAAAGGCAGAAATGGGTTAGTCAAGCTGTGACAATAAATAAGACTTTTAGTTTTTTAAAAAAAATGTGTATGTATTTATATATTACATTGTATTTAATTTTTCTTTTGTGCTTATGGGTGGTGATGTTTTTAATGAAATTTAAACCTAACTGACTAATGGTCATAGGGATCATGTGATTGTGGTAGTGTGTATTTAATTGCTGTGGAATAATGCAGTACATCTCTTTTTTTTCTCAAATATTGTTTTATTTTTGAAATACAGTTAAATAAATTCCATAGTATCTGTATGCAACATCTTAAATAACTATGCACACTATTTACATCAGCCTGACACTATAACAGAGCTCAATAAATACAATTAGTTTTTAGGTATAACAATCCAGTTATCAGAGTGTATCTGTTCAGTTATTGTAAAGTGTCAATCAATGATGAGACTTTTTACCATGGATTGTTAATAAATGGCTTAAAATCTTTAATTTTAATTTCTAAAAATTATGTGGTCTTCAGTAGGCTGGAGAAAACTTCCAAAGTCGGTATTGTGTTTGTATTCCATCTTCTTGTTATACACTTCCTTGAGATTGCAAGTATTGTCCATACTAGATACATATTTGACTCATTCAAAGGAGGACCTTCATACACATTTAATAACAGGGCTTTAGATAAGTTAAATTATTCATTAATGCTTGTAAAAAGTTTTTAATACCATTCCAAAATGGCTTAATTTTAACAGTCGAAAAAAATGTGATTCCAATCTGCAATGTGTATTTGCTCACACCTCCAACATATTCTCTTTTTGGAAGAATTAATTTTAGTAATTCTATCTGGAGTTAAGAATGCTCTGTGCAAGCATTTCCAATTAAAAACTTTCTAGTATTGTGTAAAGAATATATGTTTTATTGATGATAAAATATTTGATTTAATTTCTTCAGTTAGCTGTAATGAGTGTACTTTTGATATAATTCAATATGAGGAGTTGGGTGTTGTTTTATAATTTATCAATATCTTATAAAATTTCAAAATACTATTTCCCATGTCATAATCATTATATATAATTTCATATAGGTATTTCGTAACTTTAGGTATTTCTTTAAATTAAGAATTACTAATTATTCTGCATAAATCTTGCAAATACATCAAAATGCTTTGCATAGTTAGCCAATCTTGTTGTGGAATTTTGTATGTTATTTCTATTGTTTGCATATCTAGGACTTTTAGTCTTTGATGCATTGAATTAATTATTTCTCTGTATATTTTATGTGGATAGCTCTTTGTAACTATGAATGGTGTTAAAATATCAAACCAGATTTTTAAATCTATATTTGCATTAATAATTTTCCTAAATGAGTCAATGTAATAATTAATCATAAGAGTTTTAGTGGGTTAGTTATGTTGTATTGCATACTAATTCGAATGTGCCATGGTGAATTGTTTTACCTATTTGATTTTTTTTTGTAAATTAAATTGATTTATTGATATTACAGTTAGTAATTATTTCCAATTTGCAGAATAATATGGACTTATCAAATCTGAGATTTTTTTTAGATACTGATGCTTTTATATATGTTTCTATATCAGGAACATTTAATCCTCCCTGTTTCCATGGTCTGAATCATGTATTAAAGCTATTCTGTTTATTTTGGAAAACCATAAAAATGTTATTAGGCATGAGTTTATTTCTTTGAGTATATTCCTTTCTGGTTAACAGTTGTATTGCCAAAGCTATATATAGAATCTTGGGTAGTAAAACCATTTTTATTAACTGTAGTCTATCTTCAAATGTTATTTTAATTATATTGATGATATCATTGTAGTTTTTTGACACTAATTCATTATCCTTGCATAACTCAATTCCTAGATATTTTAAGGTAGATTCTCGTTTCCCTATAATGTGATTCCCTTTCATCTGCAAATCTTTTTTTATTATTTAAAAATACAATTTTTGATTTTGATTTATTGAAATGGAGTCCTGAAGTCCTGTAAAATGTGTCAATTAAAATATCTAATTCCTCTAATGTCTCTTTTGTATTGGATAATGTTAATATTTCATCAGCAAACAGCATTACTTTAGAATGTTATTGTTTATAAACATCTACTCCTTTGATTTTTGTATTATGTATTGGATCTGCCAATATTTCAAAAGCCAAAGCAAATAGAATCGTTGACATGGGACATCCTTGTTTAGTACCCTTTGTTATATGTATAGATTCAGAGGTGAAAGGACCTAGCTTAACATATGCTATATTATTTGTGTATATATTCTTTAGTAGATGAACAAAAAAGGAGGAAATTCAAACCACACCAGAATTTTGAATAAATAGTCCCAATTTAGGGAGTCAAAGGCTTTCTCTATATCTAAGCAAATTATGAGTGTTTCTTTATTTTCTTTATTAACAATCTATAAGAGAAATTATCCTTTTAATATTGTCATGTGTGTGTCTATGATATATAAATCAAGTTTGATCATTATTTGTTTTGGATAGTGGCATTTTCATTCTATTAGTTAATAGTGTCATAAATATCTTATAGTTATTATTTAATAATGATATAGGTCTATATGAGGTACAGACATTTTCTTTAAGATTGGTGTGATTAAGGAATATCTCTAAGAGGGTGGTATTAAAGCTTGTGACTGAATTTCTAATATAATTTTATGGAAGAGGGATAGTATCCTTGAAGGAAAAAGTTTATATATATCCAAAATTATGACATCTATACCTGGAACATTATTATTTTACCCTCTTTTATTGTATCTGTAATTTCTTTGTAGGATATGGGTGCTTGCAGATCTAATTTTAATTTTTCTGGTACTTTTTTGTATATTAGAACATTTTTCATCTAGATTTAATTGATCAATATGTATATTTTCTTTTTGGAAATATTCCATACAATGATTTCTATATGCATCAAGAATGTCATCTATATCTGAGACATGTCCCCCATTCTTTTCATGTAAAATACTTTTAATGTTATTAGCTTTTGATTGTATTTTGATTCTTGTAGATAAATTATGTAGATATTTGGGAGGAGTGGCCAAATATTAATTTTTAATTTTTCTAAAACTAAACTAGTTTTATGTGATAGAATTTCATTGTATTTATTGTTTAATACTTTTACTTCTTTTTGCATCTCCAAATGATTTTGATTTTTTTCAGCTTTTACTGACAAAAGTTTTGATTGTAGATTTAATAATTCAGAATCCCATTTTCTGATTTTTTTTATATACCAAGTTAGGGTTTTACTATATATATAAGCTTTTAATGAGTCCCATATCATTATTTTAATTTATCTCTGTGGTGTAATTAATATCTAAGAACTGTAATTCAGATAATAACCAGGGTCTGAACACTTTAATTTTAGTTATATATGCTGGAATTCTGGAGTTAAAGATTAATGGTTTGTACCCATTTTGAAGTTTTAGTTTCAATGAACTGTGGTCTGAAAATGGGCAGAGAGTGACTGGGAAATTAATGATTTTAGAGTGTAAGTCATGGGCAGCACATATTTTATCTATACTAGTCTGGGTACCAAATCTGTGATCTTGATGGGAAAACAACAAAGATTTATCTTCTTTAAATATGAACGTATCTACAAGATGAAATGATTCTACCCACTTGTTTAAAGCATTTGATACAGCAGATGTACGCAGCAGTCTTTTATTTGTAGTTTCAGAAATATCAAATATACAGTTAAAATCTCATCTTAATAATAAGTTACCTTTATAATTATTGGAAATGAAATGCAAGTGTTTTTTTTTAACAGTTCCTGATCCAATGCCTGGGAACCAGTATAGATTGGCTAGGGTCCATATTCTGTTATTATATTTAACTTTTACTATTGCCATAAGGCCTTCTTTATCTTCATACTTATAAATAATTTCTGGGTTAATCACATTTGTTTTCCATAAAACTGTTACCCCTTTTGTCTTTGTCTTAGAAAGTGGATTGCACCAATATCATATATTCCTTAGGATTCCATTTGTAATTGTCATTTGTTTTGAAATGGGTTTCTTGAAGGAAGAAAATGTGTGCTTTGTTCAGTTTTAAATATTTCAGTAGATTTGATCTCTTGCTAGGATTGTTTAAGACATTGGTATTTAAAGATAATAAAGTTAAATCCACCTTAGGTTATTTAGACTATGTATTTTTTGTTTTACTGTGACTATTAAACATTTCCCTCTGATAACGATAAAGTATATATTTGAGCTTTTAAAAGAAACTATCAGTTTTATACTTTGAGTATTTACCAATAAAGTAATGTTTTGATCAGGGATACTAAAAATGTTTTTGTGAAATAAATTGAAATGAATAAATGTTAACAAAACTAAGATCTGCACTAGCCATGGAATGAAAATCATTCCTAATCTGATAGATAAACCTATCAGATTATCACTCATACCTTGACAATCCAGAACATTTGAGATCCACAAATTGAATTATCATATGGAGAATATTTGTAATAGGAGTAAGCAATATTTATATTATTTTGAACAGATATGGTGCTATTGTCGATTAGACAGAATTCTAATACAATATAACTGTCTACTTATTGTATAAGCAATATTTACAAGAAAGAAAGATGACAAGCAATTCAATCATAGTAAAGTAGGATGTATCATATATAAAACCTCAGTAAAAGATTATAGCACGCAGTTATTTAACATATTCACCCTTATTGATGAAGTCTTTCAAAACATATTACTTAATCTAAATAGATGGTGGTATTATTTATACCTAATGTTTATAATACAATGTATTTTACTGGATATATCAGAAGTTATATTTCATTGATTAGCAGCATTTAAGTAATCACTTTGTTGCTAACTTACTTAAAGCATCAAGTTTTTTTTATGTAAACATTGACGAAAGTTAGTGCATTTTAATAATCAGTACATCCCTCTTCCCCCCATTTCCTACACATAATGATTTTCATATGTCATTTCTCATTATAAAATGAGCGAAATTATAGGTTAAAAGCAAAAAAAAAATCACTTACTATGATTAATGATTACAAGTTCCCTTTCCATATTCATATATTGTCATTTTATGGAATAAACTGAAAGTTTTTAGATTTAAATGTCAACATTCTATTTTTGCATAATCAGCAAAGGTTAAACTGAATGATTATTGTCAATTTATTAATATTTGTTCAGAATGTGATTGTTACATTCTGTGACATTCCTAGTTCAGGCTTCTATTGTTTCCCTTGAACAACTTTGTCAGTTAGATGTGTATAAAACATTAGTTACCTTGGTAACAGCTTAAGTATTATGTATGGTCAAGATGAGTTACAAAACCTATAATTCAAGTTAAAGCAATTACATGACTTGTTATGCATATTTACTTATATAAGAAAATCATCATGCTTCCCCTTGATGTTCAATATAGTGTATGTCATTTATTACAAGTTAAAATAGTAGTGTTATTATATACAAGCCCGTGTTATTAAATCCAAACTTTAATAGCTAAATTCAGCAGACTGCTTCATTTTATGTGACGATTATATATTTTATGTCTAGATTTACTAAAATCATACATTACACAACAATTGTTTGTTTTTTTTGGCTGTTGCTTAGTTATATGAGAGACCACAAGCTGTTAAACATTATTGACACTCTGTTTCCATTACCATAGCAACCTGGGAGCATCTGTTTCTGTTTGTGTGTCTGTGTACTGCTTACCAGAGGCTCGCAGTGCACCTGAAGCAAAGCTTCATTTCACTGCAAATTCATGTCTAAATTCCCTCCCTTTCAGCAAGGCAGCAGCCAGGAAAAGAACAGAGAGCAAACATCAACAAAAAAAAAAAAAAAGAAAAGAAAAAGAAAAAGAAATCCTCCCAACAAGCCACCATAACAAGAGACAACACACTCCTCCAGCCCTCCCACCTCTCACCCAGCATCCACGCACACCATATCAGGAATGATCAAACAGCACTCAAAGCTATGATACCTGCCATAACCTATATTAACTATGTTTAGACAGAATAAAAATGACATTTGTACCAGCTGCCAGACACAGTTGCATCCACGCACACCATATCAGGATTGATCAAACAGCACTCATAGCTGTAATACCTGCCATAATTGATATTAAATATATTTAGACAGAATAATGATGACATTTGTACTAACAGCTTGCTACTATTATTTAACCAGGATATACATGGCATTTCTAAATCATACTTTAACTGAAGAAGGCATTAGTCTCCATGACAGCATTTTGTTTTCTCTTTTTTTTTTCAAAACACTCTACTGTTACTGCTACTATATATGATATTCATTTGTTACATTTGAGTCTGAACTTTGATGAATGGTACCTTGTTGAATTAGTTAATTACTCAAATTATTATAAGTAAAATCAATGAAAAATGAACAAAATAAGTATTCACTGAGTTCAAGTAGGGGAATAGAAACTTCTATGTTTGTATTATATGTTGCTTTGTTTGGCTTATATATAATGTAAATAGTAACAAATCTTGACCTACGTTTGCTTGTGAGGAATTATTGGACTCTGAACATTCTGAATAAATCATTACTGTTTTTCAGTTGTTTAAGAATCCCTCCTTTTTTTAAATAAAAACAGATGACAAATGATGTACCATATACATTGATACTTTGAGAGATGTAGTTGTAAGAGTTATTTTTTGCGACAGGTATCTTGGAATCAGTTTTTTGTTTCTTCTGTCTATCATCAGTCCAAGGATTTATTTCTTTTATTCTTTTAAGAGTAGGGGCCATCCATTCCATTTCTTCTCTGAGATAGGCACTGTGTTGTTGTTTTTGATTAATATAGTAGCTTCTTCTAAGTCATTAAAGGTTCTCATCTCATTGGCAAAAAGTATTTTTATCTTGGCTGGAAAGGCCAGCTGTGCTTTAATGTTGTTTTGTTTCAACAGTTTTATTATTAGCCATACTTTGTCCTCTGTTCTAGTATTCTGGAAGAATAATCATTGTCAAAGCTTATCAGGCTTCGATTGTATTTTAAGGGTGATTTTCTCCAAGCAGATTTTAATATTAGCTCCATGTCTATAAATGAAAGAAATTTTATAACTATGGATCTGGGTGGAGTATTTGTTGAGTTAGAAGCAGGTTTTCTCAGTGCTCCCTGTGCTCTTTCAATTCCAAATGAAAGTCTCTCTTTCAAGTCTAAAAATTCAGGAATCCAGGTTAAGAAAAAAATAATGTCTTCACCTTCAGTGTTTTCATGCAGACCAAAGATCCTTATGTTGTTTCTCCTTTCCCTGTTTTCTAAGTCATCTATTTTGTTAGGCAGCCATGTATTCTGTTTAAGCAGAAATTCTTTTTGCAATTCTTCCTCTTTGCATCTCCCTTCAATGTCATTTAAAGAAGTCTCTATATTTGTTATTTTTGTCTGGTGCTGCTGTAATAGTTCCTTAAGAGTATCAGTCTGTTTTTGAGAATTTAATTTGAGGTTTTCTAAGTCATTTTTAAAGCCAACCATCTTCAGAGATAGTTCCTGTAAGGTAGATGTCATCAATTGCAGTTCTTTTTTCAAAGCAACATCTGGGTGAGAATTTCTTGAGCTGTTCATATTCAGTGACTCAATATATATCCAAGTTACTTGACAGGAGCATTTTTGTACATCTCCACCAAAATTGATATTTATGTAGTTTACTAGTTTATGTATAGATTTCTGACATTTTAAACTTGAAAATAATAAAATTGTCCTATATTATTATACTAGTTTATTGAGCTCTCAAAATTCACTGCTCTTAGTTGGCCATCTAGGCTCCACCCTCCTACAGTGCATCTCTGATGAAGTTGGTAACTTACTGACAAAATCACTCAGATTGTGATTAAAACATTTATGTTAAACTAACCAGAGTCATTATATTAACTTCTAAATTTCTTTATATAGGTGTAGTAGATGTGGTTACCGAGCTATACTGTGACTTTACACATCCTTTATGTTGTCACTGGCTCATTGCTTATATGTATGTACCTTAAACAAATTAAAATAAAAGATTAAAGATTACGTTTTCATAAAAAAAAAAAAAAAAAATATCGATGGTCTCCAAACAAGTAATGCAATTGAGCAGAACTATTTGGTAACTCATAAGCTAAGTACAATAGGAACAATGCTTTTTAATATGAGACATTTTCCATGTTTCTCTTGCCCTCACAACATCCAACCCAGTCAACAGACATAGCTGCCTTTCATTAAAAAAAAAACAAATACTGAGAACCGGAGGGCTAAAGCGGCACCTTTAATGCACTACTCCACTTTCTAGGAACACAAAAGTAGACTATGTTTGGAGGCTAAAGTGGGTGAGAGGTGAAAATTCATCCAGGTGGTGTGGATGTTTGCAATTATTAATTGCCTGAAAATATTTTAGTCATACTGTAAGACATAGCAGAAGAAATGGCAAAACTGAGAGTATATATATATATATATATATATATATATATATATATATATATATATATATGCCAAAGTTAATACTGAAAACATAACAAGTAGAGCCTGTGTTACAGTTAGAGGAGCAAATGAAGTGTCTAAATGTACATGACTTAGAAATCAAAGAATCACTTGTGAAGAGTTGAGCACACAATATGTGCCTTGCAGAAAAGGAGGAGGAGAGGATGCAGTGATGTTCCTCAAGAAACTGTTTGGTCACAGATCTGGACTGTGCAGAACCCTAGGATCATATTAGTGATGCCTCCAGGTGTCAACTATTGTTTGCTCATATTTATAGCAATAATTCCAAAATCATGGTACAGACAAGACACTGAAAATGTTCATCATAAAACTTACACAGTTGCCAAACACAATTACATTAATAATTCATCTCTATCTAATGCAGCTAAAGGTATAATAAATGTTTATATACTACTTATTTATATTGTCATAACTTTCATATTCCTCTAAATATGTCAGCAAGCAAATGACAAACAGAACTGCTTAGCGATATATGAAAGCACAGATGTGGAAGAGCAAAACTCTGCTGATAGTATGTGAGCACCTTGACTGGCTACTGACGCACTGCGAGTTATTTACAAAACATTAAAACATTAATAGTCATTATTTATTGTGACTTATAAGATACAGTTTATGACACTGAATTTAATCAATGTGAGCACTGTAAATATTGCATTATGCTAAGCAATTTGTCATTTACACCTGTTTAGTGACAATTAAGGTCCAAGAGATACAAACATTTCTTTGTATTGCATGGACATATCTTGACTTTATCAAAACATGCAAGATGCCAACCATAGAAAGTTATTGGACAAATGTCCAGTTCTGCAAAGGAGGGAATAAGTACAGACAGTGTTGCAGAGCAGGAAGATGGGCCACTTTAGGCATATGAACTGCAAGGTGCCTGCAAAAGCAAACATTTGGATTATGCAGTAGTGTTTGTTAGTGAAAGGGTTAAACTTATTGGTCGAGAGACTCAGGTGTGTGTGTGTGAGAGATGACTTTGCCATTGTGAAGTATTTGCAGGAGATAACTTTTGTTCTGGGCAAGCCTATCTCCTAGCTGCTGTAGCATAATTGTATGAGTATTTTTGTAATGTGGTGCTTGTAAGTAAATGAATGAACATGAAGACAACATGTGTATTAGAATTTATTTTATTATGATTCTGACGAAGTCTCAGGCAAAGAGTAAAGCGCTCAGTACTAATAAATTCTAATACATACGTTGTGTTCATGTTCCCTCACTTATTTACAAGCACCATCATCATTCATTGATACACTACATCTTTGGTTATTATTTTTTTCATAAAGCATATATACATTGACTAGTGCCTTAGTATTTTTTGTAATGTTTTACTTTTTGAAGAATAGAAATTAATTCTTCTCTCCACTGTCTTTCATTTTCTCTCTCTCTTCATTTAATTCTGTCCTGTTTGACAATTTTCTCAGACTTTCTATCTCCTTTGCCCCCCCCCCACATTTTTCTTTTCTTTGCCCATGCTGATATAACTCGGAAAACTAGTTTATGTTAGCGCTTTTAGGTGATAGCTAATTTTTTAAATACTTTCCTAGTTGTAACCACTGATTTGAACTATATTACAGATTGTGCAAGGCCTGTTTGGATTTGAGGCATCCCTTGCTCTTCTGGAAACCCAACATATCCTACACAACTCTGGAACTGTTTTTATTTTAATTAAATAATTGAATGAAACAAGTACAGAATTTGTAAGGGACCAATAAATTAAATAGCTGTAAAAGGTATTTGCTGCTGCAGCCCCTTCTGTTATTCAGATTTAAATGCAATTGGAAGATCTGAACTGCTTATTAACTTACTGACCTTGCTAGAGTTTTTACAACTGCAAGTATCATTTTACATTCCATCTGTTTTCCCTACTAAATGACAAGTGCTTGGAAAACTTCTGCATTTAAATCAAACTATTAGTAACTACTAAATAACTCAGCCCCCCCCCCTCCCAATTCTGGTTTAGTCAATCAGCTCTGGTTATCTTGTTACTATTATTATTATTATTATTATTTCTTACAATATTTATGTTATTTTCTCTGGAACATAAGGCTTACCTTATGTATCTGCTTAACTGACAAATGTTCTTACTCACTGAGGGTATGCAGACTGACTGACTCACACAAATTGTGATTTCTGCCCTGCTTCACTCCCCTTCCACCTCTAGTTGCCCAGATACCTTCCAGTTCCCTACATTATTTCCTATTTCCACACCCAGTTCTTCCAACCCAACACCACCACCTTAAAGACTTGCATTCTAGTATCCACTCTTGACCTTTAACACCTATCAGCATTCCTCCTATCCTGCTTTGTCTCTTTTCCAGCATTAACAAACAACACTATACTTCTTTCTACCATTTCCCACTGAATGTACTCCATTTTTTTTCCAAAATATCTACTTTTGCTCCTCTTCATAACACCTATCACTATCCATCCAAACAATAGCTATGATATCTCAAGTGCTACCCACTCTTATGTCATCCAGTTCTATTTAATACTATGCTATATTCTTTCATTCAAAGCTAAGCAGCCTACAAATTCCCTCCATTACCATATCCTACCACACTTATTACTCCATGTACTTCATATATCTATATCTATATATATATATATATATATATATATATATATATATATATATATATATATATATATGGATCTATGTTGAGACATCAAAATTACGTTTCATCGAAATGTAAATCATCGAACTCACTTTTGCGAAAGTGCACTTTGTCAAAAATGCACTTTTGAGAAACACAAAATAATGAGAAAAAAAACGCAACCCGCCCACTAAATCACATTTATGCAGGGGAGTAAACCCCCCTGCACCCCCCATGTGGGCGGCTGCACCCCACACACCCCCACTTAAATATACCAACTCCAAGATCACACTACAGTGGGGAAATGGATATATTCCCTTATCCCCACTGTAATGTGATTTGGCGAATCGGCTTTCACAAAAGTGCACTTTCGCAGAAGTGGGCTCAGCCTTCTGTTTATCAATGAAATGTACTTTCGACAAACAAAGGAAAGCCTAGATATATATATATATATATATATATATATATACACACACACACACACACACACACACACACACACACACACACACACACACACTCATCTATCCTTTAATGATCTGCTCCTGTACCTGTCCAAATATCTCTGCAGACTTTCAACAGCTGTACTCCTCCTGATTCTTTGAGGTAATACCAAAGCTAACCTTGGTCCATCTCCACTCTACTTAATACTAATTAACACATAGAGTATAGGAAACAAAACTGATCAGATTAATGTCTTCATAATTTTACATAGACCTGATCTGGCTGCCAAAGAATAATGGGTTATGGCTAACATTCTTTCTTTACTTCATTTTTTTCCTGGATATACCTACTTTACTGACCCCAGACCAGGCACAAGACAAGGAGGTAGATCACTCCTTCTGTTCAAGTCACATTTACATGTCCAACTACTTGCCCAAGGAAACACCAACACAAATAATTATTCTAATTAGCTACTTGTATCCATTTCTTCCCTCAATAATACCATAGTACATCTCATTGCAGCATATCTACCACCTCCCTCCTCACTTCCTAAATGAAATAACCTACTAAAAGAAATAATTTCCACCACAAATATAAAAAATCTCAAAATACTTGAAGCTTTCAATCTCAGCCGGTTTTATTTCCAATAACGTGAATGCTCTTCTGATACAATTCAACTCATCCAGCTCATATTTCAGGCTACTAGACTCATCCTCAGTACATCTTACCACTCCCTCATAGATCTAACAAACTTTTTTTATCTGAAGTACCACCATCCATCCATAATCTTTCATTGACCACTGCCTTAATAGTTTTCATATCCATAATTAAACGTACCCCCAAAGTTTGTATCTTTCTGAAATAAATCACAGAATAACATTAAAAACTTAAATTCATCCTTACCTTAACGGACTGGTTATCAGTTCTGAATTCATCTGCTGCAGATTTACTCACTTCTATCCCGACTGACTTGCAAAATGCCTTCTTCCCAGTAATTCAAAGACTATACACACCTAAAACCAGTAAGTGGTTAACCTATGAGCTTAAATTCTTCTACAGCTCAGAGACAAAGCATAGCTTTCTTGGAAACCACTCCCTACTGCTGTAAACAGATAGCACTACACCCAACTAAGCAACCTTGCCAAGTAAGCTATATACAGTTATAGCAGTCACAAGATGAAGTCATACCAAACTCATTAATAAAATCACCCAAAAGCATCTGGAAATAGGTCAACCATTTGAATTCCACATCCTCAACTTTCTACTGCTGATTTCCTCTCTTATTTTAGCAACCATTCCAACAATTTTGTCTAGCCAAATTCAAACTGCATCTGCAACTGAAATTTCACCTGCATACATCCCTTCATTTTGCTTCAGAACTATCACATCTAAGGACATCTACCCTCTGCTTGAACAGATCAAGCTTGATAGCACCCAGTACAGACAACCTTCACCCATGTTTTGTTTATCACTGTAAAGACATCATCATAACTTCACTGAAACACATCTACAACCTGTGTGTTTCACTTAACTTTATGCCAAATATCTGGAAAAATGCCATTGTAAAACCTCCTTACCCTAAGAAACCCAATCTCTCCAATACATCAGACTTTCAGCCCATTTCTATTCTCTCTACCTTAGGGAAACTTTCTGGAATATTGATTTACTTGCAACATGCTCAATACTTCAACCAATGCCATGCCATCTTCTCCTCAAAAGCAGCATGGCATGCGGTCTGGTCACAGAACATCCACAGCTGTCTGGACACTTGGCAATAACATTCTTCCTGGAATCGTCAAAGGCTTAATTTCTGGAGCCATTTTTATTGACCTCACCAGAACCTCTGATCTTGTCAATCACTCAGTTCTCCAAGACCATCTTATTGAAATAGGCATTATTGGTGACAGAATGGCCTAGTTCAAAAATTACCTCTCTAGCTGCAGCTCCTCAGTGGATTTCAATTCAGCAACCTCTAGATCTGTCCTTCTGCAGAAAGGTGTCCCCCAAGGATGTATTCTGACTCCGCTCCTGTTTTCTATCTACAGGCTGACTTTCATGCTTTGCTTAATGGGTCAATAACAAACAATTACTGGTAAACACCACTAAAACAAAACAATGCTTTTTGGATGCTCACTTCTATCTCTAGAATCTAAAAATCCTCAGTCATCTTTATAACAGTATTGAAAATGTCACTTATAGGTTCACAGGTGTTTGCTAGGCTAACCACCACAAGGATCTTTTTAAGTCGAGCCATGCATCTCAAATCTTTCACTAGTTCTGGCAACCTTGATAATTGTAAACAGGGGCTTGGAGATGAAACATTTGCAGGCTGCCTGTGTCCATTAGAGACATGGGTGCCAAACCAGGGGCGAATTTCCTGTTCTTCATCCAAATGTCCAAGTAACATTTGAATTGGGATAGGGAGGAACTACTTTGCATGTGTTGGGACCCTGTTCCAGAGAAGAGGTAGTGTCTAGGATACATACTTTTCCCTCCAGCAGGTTCTATTTATATCACCGGCAAGGTTTAAGTCTTTAGAACTAGTAATTCGGGTGCTGTTTGTTTTGCGGATATGGAGAAGGTCCATCAGAGTGTGGTCTGACAATAACTTGTATGTCAGACACAGATCTCCCCTCAACAGCTTGTAGGAGACAAAATACAGGGATAGGGCCTTGAGGCGGTTTGCATAGGACATGTTACTTACACCCTGTATTCTTTTAGTGAGGAATCTCTGTGGGCATACAGGTGTATTCCTTTTCTCTCCAGCAGGAACCACTGTTGGTACATTTTTTTAACACAGGCAACTTTACCAATACATTTTTAACACAAGCACCTGTACAAATCAGTTTGATATACAAATGACATATAATTCTTTACAAAACTCCAACTAGCTATGCTGGCATATGTTACACATCCACTACCTTACTTCTCATGGCATAGCTGGCAATACCTCACATCATCACAATACCAGTACATCAGGAAGAGCTGGTTGTGGATGTGGCTAGATGTGTGGCTTACCTGGAGCTGCTTTGCCACATATGTGGTAGCAGTTTCAGGAGTATGGAACTGTAGTATAGAATAGTGACAGAATGATCTAAGGTGCATGGAATGGAGCTAAAATATAAGTGGGATCTTTGTGTGTCTCTACAATGGTTAAGAAGGAGTATGGTGGAGTGTGGACAGATTAGTTACAATGAAGATGGGAGCAGGCCATGTTAGAGTTGGTGAGAAAATGAGAAAGTAGTGGGTGGAAGAGCTCAGTGAAGGATTGATGTACATGTATGCCACAGCATTTTACAATTACAAATACTGGAGAGTTAAATGAGGAGTGGGTGCATTGGATGTGTAATATCTGGACAAAATTATATGGGCAGAATGAGGGGAAAGAGTGCAGGAGATTTAGTTACATGGTAGGACTGAGCTAAGGACTTTCTGAGTCTCAGACTTTTGATGCCTGAATAGAGCTGGCTGCACTGTTGTATGATTAGTGGATGAGGGAGTCATTTTTATGACACCTGCTATAATTGTCTGCTCTTCCAGGTCTGCACATGCTATTTGGTTTTAGTTTGTTGTTTTGAACTGAACATCTGTTACTTTTCCCTGTAAATTTACTGTTTCAGTAAAAAGCTGTAGAATGAACATACATGCATACATACATACACGAAAAGTAATCAACAACACTTCCTAATGAATATCCATTTTAATTTACTAAGAAAGTAATGCTCCTATTTTAGTTATTAAACTTTACATAGCCTAGTTCAGGAACTTATTACTTTAAGCAAATCAATGTTGGTACAAGCAAGGAAAATCTGGTTACTGTTTACATAATAATGCACAGTGTAGTGGTTTGGACATCTTGGGGATTAGACAAGCAAAGAACCTACCAAGCTATATGAACTAATTTTCAAGACTGTTTTTTTGTTAATGCTTTTAAGGAACTGGTAGTATTAGTAACGTGTTGGTAAAGATTTCTGCCTCATGATCTCAAGTTTAAGGTTTCAGTCATGACTCTGTTTAATATCTGATAGAATTCTACACAACCTCAAAGTGTCTGCATACGTTTTCCATGGATACTACCATCACCTCTACTGCTGCAAAAATTAAAGTTATATACTTACCATAACACTAGATTCTTGTTGCCCCTCTCCATCCATCTTGACTGCTGGGGTAGCCACCATGAGGTGGATCCAAGCCACAAAAGTTTCAAAGCTTCTCCAGTGCTAGAGCTCCTGCCTTGCATTATGTTCTGTGCTAACTGTATCAGTTTAGATTTAATTTGTCCTACAGAGACAATGATTACCTAGGAAAAGGTCCCCCAAGGAAACCACAGTAAGAGAGAGTCTGTGCCCTAAGAAGACTTCAGACTTGGTTCATTATGACCATGTGGAAACCAAACAAAGACAGTTCTGAAGGTGGAAGGAGGGCTGGGATGGACTGAGTGGAACAACAAGGAGCTAATGTTATGGTAAGTACATAACTTCCATATCTCTGTTATCACCTCCATCTTACTCAGTCAGTGTGACAGAGTATCCAGCTACTGTCATTACTTAATGGCATCATGGGAGGATACTATCCAGCTGCTGTCATTACTTAATGGCATTATGGGAGGATGATATCCAGCTACTGTCATTACTTAATGACATCATGGGAGGATAATATCCAGCTACTGTCATTACTTAATGGCATCATGGGAGGATAATATCCAGCTACTGTCATTACTTAATGGCATCATGGGAGAATAATATCCAGCTACTGCCATTACTAAATGGCATCATGGGAGGATAATATCCAGCTACTGTCATTACTTAATGGCATCATGGGAGGATAATATCCAGCTACTGTCATTACTTAATGGCATCATGGGAGAATAATATCCAGCTACTGTCATTACTTAATGACATCATGGCAGGATACTATCCAGCTACTGTCATTACTTAATGATATCATGGGAGGATAATATCCAGCTACTGTCATTACTTAATGGTATCATGGGAGGAAATATCCAACTACTGTCATTACTTAATGACATCATGGGAGGATAATATCCAGCTACTGTCATTACTTAATGGCATCATGGGAGGATAATATCCAGTTACTGTCATTACTTAATGGCATCATGGGAGGATAATATCCAGCTACTGTCATTACTTAATGGCATCATGGGAGGATAATATCCAGCTACTGTCATTACTTAATGGCATCATGGGAGGATAATATCCAGCTACTGTCATTACTTAATGGCATCATGGGAGGATACTTCTAAGGAAAGTGGAATCAAATGTTGCTATGGATCTGGAATGGTGATCCAGTTTGTAATGTTTGACAAAGGTATGCCTTTGCAAGAAGGGAATGGTTTTGATATGAATGCAACTATGTGGCATCTGGATATTATTCTCATCCATAAATCTTTTCTGATGGCTATCCAGTTGCTAAGTGAAGTGACATGCTTCCCCCAACTGTCTCCAGAAATGAGCAGCTTGGCAGAGGTTTTTGGAAGGCTGAAAGGGTTCATTTGTAAAGAGACCATCTCTTCCTCTAGTGTGCCATCCATTAGGATTCTCCCCTCTGCCCCAGGGCTGGCCTTGTCAAAAGAGGAGTCAGTAGTAAAATATCGGGACTTCCCTCCTCTCTGATTCCTATAAAAAGGTCATTAAGGATTACAGAAATGAACTTCAACTGCAGACAAAGTTATATCCTCTTGCTTACTCAGACAAAGTTGTTTTTTTTTTTTTTTTTTTTTTTTTTTTTGACTTTACGTCCAAAAAGTGAAGCCCATTATGGGCATTAATAAAGGACCTTAAAGCGGTCATTGAAATCACATAACTGTATATAGTAAAATTTGTACCTGTTGATCTAAATGACCCATCTGCTGTTTTGGAAACCAGCATCATGGTGACTTTACTAATGGACAATATCATAATCAGTTGAGCTTCCATGATCTTTCTCACTTCTGTTCTTTGCAGCCTCCTGAGGCACTGTAATAGTTCCTTAGCTAAATCCCTCTGGAAACTAGTGATATGCAAGATGTAATTTAGTTATCAAAGGTAAATAGCTATTGAAGCATATAATGTTTCTCAAAATGGTCTGTCACCCTGGATCCTTGACTGGGGGGGGGGGGGGGGTGGACCATGGAGCTTTTGGAAATGGTGGATTCAGTATCAGAGATCTTTGGGATGGACAAGTACTTTATCTGGTTTACATGGAATAATCCTAAAATATCTAGATCATGGCAAGCCCTCTGTGACACCACATCAAGCAACTTGTTAGCAGTGGTACCAGCCAGGGCCTGCTCCAAAAGCCTCAAGAAACACTTCTTCATTATGGGACAGGGTATTGCAGGACCACTTTCTCTTTTGTTTTAACATTTCTGTTAACTTACCAATGAGGTGTTTTAGGGGGAGATTTGGGGACCTTATACTTCAAGATCAGTATCCTCAGTGAAAACTTCTAAGGAGAGTTTAAGTATTTCCTGTTACACTTACACTTTCTGGTCTCTTAAGAGTGGAGGACAAAAATGAACCAGACATGTCCTGGGCACCTTGTGTAAGTGGTGGTTTGAGGAACTGTGAAGCTGCTATCCTCTAGGAAAGTTGATGAGATCCAATATGCACAGATACACTGGGAGGTCAGCTATGATCCAAGATTAAGAATGCATCCCCCTTCCAAATATGATTGTCAGGCCAATAGCTTCTTAAACACCTGAATACTAGGGATGGAACTGATGGCACCAAGAAGGACACCGAGGAGTGCCAGGGGTTAATGCAAGAACAAAGTACTAGAAGACTGGTCCCCCATTGCCAATGATCCAGTGGGATCCAAGGCTGAAACCAGAACCAAGCTGTTGAGTACCAAAGTGTCCAGAGCCAAGGACGGCCCCATGACCTAGAAGGACATGATTCCTGACATTCTACTTTGACATTTCAGCACTTGGATGCATTTGGCACAAAATACTTTGAAGTGCTTAAATTAAATTCAATTAATATAATTTTAGTTTTATTATTTATTTCATGGTCCATCGATGCCTCAAAACAAATGTCGAAGTTCTTAGAATTTTACTTGCATATAATGCCCATTGTTGCAATGTTAAAGGCTTGTGTTTTTTGAAGACAAAACAAGTCATAGCAAGCAGCCTCTTTTTTTTTTCAGTTTTTTGATAACTGATATAATCAGTAAGTTTTGTGTCCAGAGACTTTAATTGCTTTGCCAGTCAGCTGTGTAGATAATATTTTAGCCATGTGAGACTGATCCCAATTTTCCTGAGTGGCATACCTTTCAATAGCAACAAGCTTTACATTTATAGCATCTTCTCTACTCCATTTCTTTAGTGGTGGGGTAGTCTTTAGGGTGGTGAATGCAGTGACAAAGTCATCTGTAACTGGATACTAAGTGTTTGTTAGTAAAGATCAATCCTGCTCTGCAGATTCATACGTCACTGAGAGGCAGCTGCTATATATTTACCAATGTGCATATTGCGCCACGTTTCTCAGAGGTTTTCTTTTTGCATTTATTTTTTGTTTTTTGATGAAAGAGAAACATTTTACTCAGAAAGCAATGAAGTAATGACAGTATATGCTGCCCAATTTTTCCTGCTACAATTACCAGTGTAACATGTTTAACTCACTGAAGACTCTATGGTTTAAGTGCATTTTAATTAAAGTGCAACTATGATAACAGTTCCAAAACAAAGGATCAAAAGAAGTATACTATTTAGGTACCTTGCAGTTCAGGTTAATTATTAAAGTATCTGATAAAACCAGTGGCCACCTTAGTTTCTATTCTTGATCCCTCAGCTGCTTATATCCTCTTAATATAACAGCAGCTTAGATTCATTGTAAACCCTCAGGTAATCCCACTGGGATTCCATAGGTGAGCTGATACTAAAAAAGTAAATCAACAGTTTCTACTGGTATGGTATATTCAAATGTTTCCACTCTTGGCCATACAAATACATTTTGAAGAGAGGTGGATGCCTCTGCCTTTTAAGGCTATAAGTATTCCTTTTAGCCTCAGCAGGTATTTTATATTGTTTGTGTTTTCTTAGGCTTTTGATGGCTTTAAAGGAAAATTCCACCCTGAAACTTCAAAGGTATGTTTTTTCATCATATCTCTAACAGATGGATGTGAAGGTTCTGAGAGACATCTGCTGTAGCGAACAGGAGACAATTGGCATATAACGCAAAAAGAAAAAAGCATGTCTGGGCATGTTTATGAGCATGATTAAATACAAGACATAATTTTATGGAATGCCCTTATATAATAGAGAAGAGAAAGATTTTGAGGACTTTGAGGTAATAACTCCAACTAAGTGAAATTATGCCATATAACAAAATGACAATGGCACTTTCAATAATATTTTCATTGGTTTATGTACCAGTACAGAGGTAATGTTTCACTTTTTGTTTCACACACACACACACACACACACACACACACACACACACACACACACACACACACGCACACACACACACACACACACACACACACACACACACACACACACACACACACACACACACACATTTTGTGACAAAGTGATGTGAAGTCTAACTATACTGGATATTTAAAAAACGATTAAGATATTAAGATGTTATTAACTTACTTAGTATAAAATGCAGAGGCAATGAAATAGCTTTATATTGCATATATATGATGTAGTGGTGGAAATTTTCCTTATAGACAATACTGTCATATTTTTCCTGTTTAGTCCATTATCAGTTCACCCAATAAAACTTGCCTTCTGACACAGAGTGATGGATCATGTTAGTGATTCCTAACACCTGACCTTGAGTAGTGGGCACCAGCACCCCCTACCACAGGCTGGGGAAAGCAAAGGCTCTGATATGCTGAAGAGCAGTATTAGGAGGGATGGGCAACCGCTCATTGATCCCTTACTGGGAAGCATGGTGACACATGTATAGGATATTATTTCACCCTCACCATCCTGGCAGAAGGGCACTCTTCTCACTCCTAGGTTTTAGTTTCTTTGCACAAAGAAGAAAGTTTCCAGTATCCATATGGTAGCCCCCTCTCTAACTGCATGACAGTCAACTGCAAAAGAGACTGAGTAAATGTCAGAGATAAATAGTATTTTGGGTCTCTGTCTAATAAAAGAATATATAAACACCACTACATGCTCTCTGGAGTCCAATATCAATATTAACCAGCTTATTAATCATTGATTAGTATCAACACCATTTATTCATTACTGAAATATAGTCAGTATGGCTAATATGACAGTTTGTTCAAAAGAATGAACACTTTCAAATGTCAGGATCGCAGACACTTTTCATCTCCACTAAAACTTCTCTGTTTTGTTGACACACAGTGGCTTTCAAAAATACTTACTCTTACTATAAAATAATGATTCCTTTATAAAACCATTTTCAAAGTAGCATTACAGAAGAAAAATTTATCTTTGCTGAATAGAAATCATTAATCTTTCCAAAAAACTTTCAGATGTAGTAATACCGTAACTGTAAATTTCACTTTCTAGATCTGGTACACACGTTTTGGAGTTGTGTTTGCCAAATAATAGATGGAATGCAACATTTTAAATATATAATTCTTAGGAACATTCTGGAACAAGTCAACCATCAGTTTGTGCTAATATTGTTTTGGACAGCGGACATTCTATGGCACCTTCACAACAGCAAAGATGTACTTAATTGAAAAAATCTCTAGTAACTACAAATTTAAAAACAGACTGAACTTACCCTACTGAATTTTGTCATTTCAAACCTGCTTGGTATCTCAAATTAGTTCTGTGCACCTGTTTCCCTGGTCTTTGCATTAAAGTTTTGAGATAGCAATGTTTGGTCATTATCAGCCTTTTGTGTGTGTGTGCGCACCTGTATACACTATCCTTATATAATGCCTAGATACACTGCATCACAGAACAGATAAATGGTCTGTGTCAAACTAAAAACTATCACGAAGGTACATTCAGCAGGGGATTGCATGTGCATGTGTTTGTGTCTGTTAGTGCAACTGCTGTTATTAGAACAGGTGCAGTCTCATCAATACTGCCCACAGATAGACTGTATCTGATAACATTTATTCAGCTGTCTCAAAGTTCTTTCACTTGCATCTTGTCAGCTGTGTCTGAATCCGCTGCCTAGTTAAAATAATGTTTGCTCTGTCCTTCTATAAATGGAAACAAAAATTTCTTATCAAAATATTCAATGTTTATCAAATTTGATAGACATTAGTTTTTACTGTTCTTTATCATATTATCCTGCTAATATTACAAAACATAAATTAGATAATGCAAGTCAGACAAGCAAACAGTCCCATTGTTTTTGAATATAAGTAGCAACCACACATAACGCAGATGGAGGCGTGTTTTGAATTAATGCAACATTCAATAGTCTGATATACCACATTCCTCAATCTGCTCCTCTAATGGTTAACAAAACATAGATAATAAATAATACTGTCTTCCACTGTAAATACAGTTTCTGTATTTGGAATATATTTGAATGTATTATTTAAGTACCTTTAGAGCTCCATTTAATATGCCACTATAGTTTTTATATGCATACATATCGCTAATAGCAAACACACTGGTACTACAGTGGCAGAAAGTGATGCAATTAACTGTAGTTTACATTAATAACAAATAAAAAATTGGCTATGCTTTGTAAATGAATAGAAGCTCTCATGTGCATTATTCAATAGCTGTTTCTTTCATCTTACTTTAATTAATGCCTTACTACATTATGAGATGTAGCAGCTCTAATGTTTGCCTCAGTGTGCATTTTTTATGTTAACGTGATGTGCCTACATTGTTTTAATTTAGCATTTATTTGAGCTGTTTTTTAATAAAAACCATCATAAACTTCTTATTAAGTCATGGCCCAAATAAATCTATTGTGGTCCAGCCTGACGTCAGTGCACCGAGCTCTGCATACATAAGACCATAATGGGTGCACTTCTGCACATTTGTGGCAGTGCGCCTATTAAAGTCTGCGGGTGCACTTCATGCTTTCACTACCATGATGTCACTGCGGTTAAAGTTCACCTTTCAGTTCAGTGGCATGACCATAGGGAAAGTCATGATCTAAAATGCTTTTCCAGCAGCAAAAAGAGCTGCCAGACCCATGTCATAATGTTTCAGAAATGTTGTTTGGTACTTCATTCAGTACCTCGTGTAGGGCAAATGTAAAGAATTTTTGATGATCAAATCACTTAAAAATGTATTTCATCCTCATGCAGTAACACTAAGAACTCTGCCACTGTGGCAAAGGAAGGGTGTCCTTTGCCAAGGAAGTGACAGGTATCATACACAAACAAAAGAAAATGAGAACTAGTTGGCAAAGTAACCCAGTAAAGCATTGATTTAACTACTATTTACTTTGTGTTTGCTCATCAAATGCTGGCTGATAAAATGCAATCAAAATTAATCGTTTGTACTTGAGAAGGACATTTCAGGAACAAGAACAAAGTTAATTGTATTCTGTTCATTTCAAATTATTGTTGCAGTCTAATTCCAAATTCCTAACAGCCCAGATTATGGATTGTACCTTCTTCACTACAGCAGAATTCCATGATCAGGTTCCTTTTCACCTTTGCCTCTTGCTCTCTCTCTCTCCTTAGGAATACGTACAATACGTGCCTCAGTTTCTCTCTCTCTCTCCTTGAGCATGCTTACAATCCTTTAAATCCTTTAACCAGCACCTACAATGAATACAAGCAGGTGCAGGTTACATTTTGGCTGTGCTACTTTATCAATAATGGGAAGCTGGTTTCATGGAAATGTTTCTCAAATAAACAAATAGAATGAGAAGGTGGTTATGAAAGTTAGAACAGAACTTTGATAAGATAGGTAAATGCTGACAAAGACACTACATGCATATGATAGTGGCTGTGGATGCTCTTCAGGATATCCTAAAGACTTTATTCATTGTTCCATTCATCTACAACCTTTTTTCCCATTTTTGCCCATAGGGTTGGGGGTATTACTTGAACAGTAACAATCGTCTAGAGCAAAGGTTTACACTGCTGGGTAGCTAGCCCTTCAGTGGACTTTATTCATACTTGTTACGGCAAAATTACTTAACTTAAGAGGGCAGTATCTTTATCCTGTATAGCATTCATCTTGTGCAGTATCAGACTGTATAGTATAGCTGAGTATTATTTTACTGCAGCAAGTTCCATCAGCCACAGGAGCATAAAATTGGTATCAGTTTCTTTAACAGTCTTAAGAAGCAGTTGCATTCTCTATGGAGTAATGCAACAAAAACTGAGAAGTAACTCAGTTGCAGTGATTTCATACAAGCATGAAAAATAAAGCTCAGAAGCAAGGAAGATGACAACAGAAGTGAATATATGGTGGTGTGACCTGAGTGCCAAATCTGATTATGTGATTTGCATGGTTATATAGAAGATTACGAATGGGTAGCTGATCATAAGCTACTTATTATGTGTTCCTAACATAGATTCCAATAAATTCACCTTAAGAATGAAGCTGGAGAGGTGAATCTTGGCATCCATGTCGAGAGCATATAATTAAAGGTTACAATAGGAGACCTGATCCTAATTCCTTCTAGTGCACAGAGCATAATCTGCTCCATATACTACTATGGCGCATGTTAAGAGTTACAGTAAAAAAAAAAAAGCAAAGCTTTTTGCTGGCTTTGAAAGCAGTAATGCATTTAGTGTGCTCTCAGAAAGGCAGTGTAACTCAGTCCTTTATGCTAACATGTTATCTATTCTTTGTGTTTGACTGCTACTATAGTTTCATAGTTTCATAGTTTAGTACTAGGCTATCTGCCCTGGGGCATTTGTAAGCCTAGCCTTAGAGATGTGTCTTTTGCCACCCCATCTAGTAGTACTAAGGTGTACAGAATAAATTTAGAATTACTGTGCCTTTATCTAGTAGTGACACATTGAAAACCCCTTTACTTATTAAAATTAGTTTACTGTGCCTCTGTCAAGCAGCAACACAGGGTGACCCCCTGGGGTAAACCTACGATCACCCATCCACTCGTCAAGATTTCTCTTGAAGAGAGTCAGTGAGAGGCTCTGCTTAACATGAACTGGGATTCTGTTTCAGAGTATGCAAAGCCTCTAGTTATGAATCTGTCCCTCCAGCATGTTCTATTCATATCTGTACTGAAGTTTAAATCTTTGGCTCTCGTGGTTCTAATGGATTTGGATTTTTTGAGGTGGAGCATGTCCATCAATTCCTGGTTGGACATGGCCTTGTATGTCAGGCACAGATCACCTCTGAGCAGGCTGTATGCTACTGAATAGAGCTGGAGTTTCTTAAGCCTGGTAGCATATGACATATGTTGGAGACCCTTGATCCTCTTGGTGAGGTACTTCTGGGGTCTCTCCAGTTGTTGTAAGTGCCGGGTGAGGTACATACCAAATGGGGCATTGTACTCAATCATGGGCCTGATAAGGGAGGAGTATACGGGTACGATGACCTCCTTTGATCTGGATGTGAACCCCTTCATGATAAGGTAGGCAAGGTAGAAAGTCTTTCTAACCACTTTGGCAACGTGGGTGTCAAATGAGAGGTCACTATCAACTTGGGTCCCCAGGTCTCTGATTACTTTTTCCATACTCAGTGGGTTACTGTCTATGTGATAATTTGTGGGTACTTTGTTTTTCCCAAAGGGGATGACTATTCATTTCTTGGCATTCAGTTTAAGGCCATGATTCCGGCACCAGTTGTCCATTTCGGTGAGGCCTTTCTGTAGGATGTATGTGTCAGCTGGTGTATCGACTATGGCACCTAGTTTGCAGTCATCTGCGAACTTTGTCAGCCACAACCCTCCCATGTTTGCTTTCACATCTGAGAAGTAAATGCCAAACAAGAGGGGTCCCAGGACAGAGCCCTGTGGGACACCACTTGTGACTGGCTTTGAGTCTGACATGGCTCCCGCAATTTTGACTTTATGGGTTCTGTTCTTTAGCCAGTTTGCAACCCATCTTGTGACATATGGATTTACATTTAAGCTGTTTAGCTTGTCTATGATGCCTGAGTGGGGTATTGCGTCGAAGGCTTTAGCCAAGTCCAGGTAGGCTGTATGGTCTGCCTTGCCCTCATCAATGGCTCTAGTGACTGTTTCGAAAAAGTCAACCAGGTTCAAAAGGCAGGATCTGCCCTTTACAAAGCCGAACTGGGTGGGATCGATTGTCTGTAGGTCCCCAATGTCGTTGTTTATGAGTTCCATAATAATTCTTTCCATAGCTTTGCAGACCAGGCTGGTTAAGCTTATGGGGCGGTAGTTCCCAGGGTCTGTAGTGAAGTCTCCCTTGTGGAGTGGGACCACTGTTGCTGTACACCAGTGTTCAGGTACATATCCTGTAGTAAGGCTAAGGTTAAATAGCATTTTTATATGCAAGTTTAGCTCCTCTTGGAGTTCACGTATCACGCAGCCGGAGATACCATCAGGTCCCATTGATGCTGTGTTTTTTGCTTTGCTGAGGGCGGTTCTCACCTGGACATCAGAGATGACAGGGAGGTTACATTCAGCTGGGATAAGTATTTCTTCTTTTGGAGGTGAGGGAGGGGAGAATTTTGCACTGAACCTGTCTGCCAGAATGTTGGCAATATCTGTGGGTTCGGTACATTTTTTGTCGTTGTGTACTAACTCTGAGCATATCTGAGGGTTTCTGCCCAGGTTTGTAACATAACTAAAGAATGCCTTGTGGTTATCTTTAGTGTCCTTGGCGATTTTTCTCTCAAAGTTGGCCTTGGATGTTTTTATGAGAGAACTTAGCTTTCTACTAGTGCTGATCAGAAATGCCTTCCCTTTATGGGATTTTGCTCTGTCTTGCAGTAGCTTCCTTCTTTTGTTATACAATTTGTTTATGGCTGGGGTCCACCAGACAGGATGCTTTCCTTTGATGGAGAGGGTCTTGGTTTTATTTGGGATTGAACGATTCATGCATTCTTGGAGATGTCCATAGAAAGCATTTGTGTAGGATTCAGCATTGTGGGATGTGGTTTCCATTGGCCCTGTGGGCTTACATGATACCATCTCAGTCTTAAGAAGTGTAAAGTCAGTTTTTGAGAAGTTTCTCACTGTAGTCTTTTGTGCTGGGGGTGGAGGTGGTAAATGTATATCCATGGTGATTAGTTTGTGGTCAGATCTCACCAGTGAGGGGAATACTTCCGGTGTGGAGCATTCTGTCCCCATGTTTGTGATGATCAGGTCTAGTATATTATCCCCCCTTGTGGGAGAGGTGACTAGCTGTTCCATTACATTTGAGTTTATAAATTCCAGGAACCTTTGGGCTAGGGAGGTAGGGCTAGAATAGTGCACCCAGTCTATGTTAGGGTAGTTGAAGTCTCCCAATATGATGGTTTTTGGTGAGACATTCATATCTTCCAATGTCTTCAGGAAGGCTGAGTGGGGTTCTTGAGATTGGGAGGGTGGTCTGTAACATGCAACCAGTTGTATAGTAGTTTTGCCTACGGTTAGCTGCACCTGGATGGTCTCCGATGCTTCATGAGTTGCCACTTACCTGGAGGTGTGGGTATCCTTGATGAATATGGACACTCCCCCTCCCTTTGTGGTTTAGCCGAAAAGCATGATACAAGGTAAAGCCTGGTAGCGCTGGGGTGCTCTCAGGAGCCTTGAACCAGGTCTCAGTTACTGCGCAGACATCGATGTTCTCCATACTGAGGAGTGCTTCGAGAGCCTGCATCTTGTGATTTAGACTTCTGGCGTTGAGCAGCATTATCCTTAATTTTTTTCCATTTTTGTTTTCTAAGGAGGTGGGTTCATCTTTTGAGCCTTGCCTAAAAAAGGCACTATGGGGGTGGCAAGAGCCTTAGCCAATATCCGGAAGCCCAGTGGTGACAGGTGCAAGCCATCCCTTGTGAAGCAGCATGGCTTGTCCAGCATGTCATCCCAAGCAGACAGACATTGGATTCCCCCTAGATTGACACCAGTAATTGAGCCAATTATTAAAGCTGATCATTTTGTCTTTGTATTGTGGCATCATTCCTGGTGAGGGCAAGATGCTGCTCAGGGTCAGGGTCATACCAGCCTGGGCTACATAATCAGAGAGCTCCTCTATGTCTCTTTTCATGTAGTCCAAGGAGGTACATCTCAGGTCATTCACACCGGCATGGACAATGACGGAGTCATATTTGTACGTGCTTTTGAGTGACCTGAGTGAGTGTGCTATATGGCGGATCCTAGCCCCCGATAGGCAGCTTACCATTACCCTCTCCTTGCTCAGCCTGGTAAGTGGGACGTCAGTGTGTCTGACTATAGAGTCACCTATCACTAGTGTATCAGGCATAGTGTTTGGCCTTAAGGGCTGTGATTTATTGCCACACCGATTTATTGAAGTATGTGTTGCATGTGTTATGTTTTGAGGTGGTGGATTTTTGGGTGTCTTCTTTGGGAGCCTCTGTTGTTTTGGTAAGTTTTTTAATAGAGCCTCCAAGTATGTTTTTGTGTTATTATGTGTTTGATTTGCAGTTGGGATAAGTCTATGTGTGACTGGGTTTGTTGTGTGTGTGGTTACCTTCTCCTCCTGTCTGGTCTTGTCAGTCCTGAGTTGAGAGAGTTCAGCCTCCAGTTTGGCTATATAGTTGCATCTCTCACATGTATTTGTGTTTGTTGGGAGGAGGAGAGGGTTGTCTGTGTACATGAGACAATTATAGCATTGTCTCAAGATTTCCAGATTAACCAGCTGAACAGGAGAAGATGCTAGCAATCTACCACTCGACATGCTAGACTATTATAAGAGAGTGCTGTGCCTTTAAGGGAAGTGGTTGGGGTGGTAGGTGGATGTAGTGCTACTTAAGTTTGAGAGTGCTTACTTAGAAGAGAAGCTTTGAGAACAAGTGCTAGGCTTATAATATAACGAGTAGACTGGTTAATCTAAGAGTAGAGCTATCTAAGGGAAAATTTGAAGAGCAGACTTGGCGGACCCAGAAAAAGTTTAACCGGCGCTGCACTATGTGCACAATTGCGCAAATCCGCGCAAATGTGGATTTTAAACAGGGAACTTCAAAAGAGCTAAAAATGGTCCAAAACTACCAATTACTACAGCTCTTGCGCTGAGGTCACTCCTTCAAGGACAGATAGGCTGCTCAAGGCTCCCCACTCCCACTGGTGAGCAAAGAAACTTCCTTCTATCCAAGTAAGGTAATGGACAACACAGGAACTACACCACAGGCCAGAATACAGCAGAGCCTGTAAACTGGTCTAAACTAGTCGAGGAGAGGTAGTAAAACAAGGATTATTTTTTTGTTTTTTTTGTTTTTCAGATAGAAAGCACACAGAAATACAGAAGGCAGTAATAAATCAGTTACACAGGTTAGCACACTTTAGTGGGCAGCCTCAACAGTTAAATTAAACAAACAACAGATTTTCGACCAATTTTCTACCAGGTAAAATTTTATGTGCAGATACTATATAATGCAGCAAACCATTAAAAAAACAGTATAATCTTGTTCAAAATAAGCAAGAGAAGGTATTCCAAGTAAAAAAAAACAGAAAAAATACTTAAATCAGGAAAGTAGTCGCTTTTCTCAGTTCTCTGTAGCTAGGACCACTCTGCAGGACCACGTGGAGCTGTCTCTGAGTAGTATAGCCAGAAAAAATGCTCTGAGGTGGATTTTAAACAGGGAACTTCAAAAAAGCTAGAAATGGTCCAAAACAACCAATTACTACAGCTCTTGTGCTGAGGTCACTCCTTCAGGGACAGATAGGCTGCTCAAGGCTCCCCACTCCCACTGGTGAGCAAAGAAACTTCCTTCTATCCAAGTAAGGTAATGGACAACACAGGAACTACACCACAGCCCAGAATACAGCAGAGCCTGTAAACTGGTCTAAACTAGTCGAGGAGAGGCGGGAAAACAAGGATTATTTTTTGTTTTTTTTGTTTTTCAGATAGAAAGCACACAGAAATACAGAAGGCAGTAATAAATCAGTTACACAGGCTAGCACACTTTAGTGGGCAGCCTCAACAGTTAAATTAAACAAACAAACAACAGATTTTCGACCAATTTTCTACCAGGCAAAACTTTAAGTGCAGATACTATATAATGCAGCAAACAGTCAAAAAAACAGTATAAGCCTGTTAAAAATAAGCAAGAGAAGGTATTCCAAGTAAAAAAAAACAGAAAAAATACTTAAATCAGGAAAGTAGTCACTTTTCTCAGTTCTCTGTAGCTAGGACCACTCTGCAGGACCACGTGGAGCTGTCTCTGAGTAGTATGCTGTTTAATCTTCTGCTTGAGTCAGTAATCTGTAACTTAAAAGCTCAGCTATCATAGAGAACATTTGACTTTTAATTACAATTGGGAAGGTAATTTATAAAACAAGATTTAGTATGGTCATTCCAGAGTTTAAGGAAGTTTAAGACAAGTTATCGATTGGGCTGAATGTAGAAATGTGAGTTTTGCAAGTATACCTGTTTGGATACAGCTCCTGGATTTCACAACTTAACATAATAGGGCTGTTCGAGTCTGGGACATAATTTTACTATACTTATCTCTGTCTAAAATGTTTTGAGAACAGGGTTGTGAAAAGCTTTTAGAATGAAGAGCTCATGCTTTGAGAGATACATCCTATATCAACACAGCAAACTGTATTGTTGATAGCTAGGGCTCTCACCTTATCACTGCTGTAGCATACAGAGTTGTGCTGTGGGTTGTAAGGGGTAGAGGTAGCAAACTAATACCCTTACATTGGCAAGAATAATTATTTGAAATAACTAAATTCTATATATTTATCATTCTGCTTGGGTTGGAATGAGACATTTCTCAGAGGTTCATAGGTAAGAACTAGGCTAGCTGTCCTTTTGGGGCATTTTACATCTAGCCGATTTCCCTTTTTGTGTTCAAATTAACCTATTCTACTTGGTCATAGACTGGTCTTACACATCCCATGGTCAATAATTATATATTACTTCTAATGAGAATAACTGGGATCATACCATAGATAATCTGTGGGGACTAACGCATGAAAAAAAGCATTTGGGAGCTGCCTCTGTCCATTAGTAGTACAGGGCCAGTCCCAGGGTAAATCTACTGTTTGCCATCCATAGATCTAAGTTTTGCTTGAATATGGACAGGGATGAATTTTGTTTTATACAGATTGGGAGTCTATTCCAGAGCAGTGATAGCCTATGTGCGATGTACCTGTCCCTCCAAATCATTCTGTTGATGTTGCAGAAGAGGTTTATACCCCCAGACTAAGTATTTCTAACACCATTTTTCTTGATGTCCAGTAAATTCATCAGTAATGGGTCAGAGGATGCCTTGTATGCCAGACACTGTTCACCTCTTAGCAGTCTGTAGGGCACTGAATATAGTGACAGAACTTTCAGTCAGTCCAAGTAGGAGATGTTGTTTAGACCTTGTAACCTTTTAGTAAGGTATCTCTCTGGGTGTTTCAGTTGTTGCATGTATCTGAACAGATACATGCCAAAGGGGCATTGTATTCAATGACTGGCCTAATGAGGACTGAATACAGTGGAACAATGATATCCCTAGATCTTGACACAATCTCCTTGTTTACAAGCTGTGGAATATAAAAGGACTTGCCTACAACAATAGACATATGTTGGTCAGACATTGTGTCACAGTCCACGCAAGTCCCCAAATCCCAAACAACTGGGTTAAATCTTAGGGACTTATTGACAAAGTGGTACTTTCCTGTGATAGATGACTTCCCAGAGGATACAATGCATTTTTTCACATTTAATTTCAGGCCATGATTTTGACACCAGTTACTTATTTGGACAAACCTTCCTGCAGGATGGTTAAGTCATTTGAGGATTCAAAGACTGCATGTAGTTTGCAGTCATCTGCAAACTTAGTCAGCCAGTGTGCTTGGTATTGGTTTTTATTTTAAAAAAGTAGATGCCAAACAAGACAGGTCTCAGCACAGAGCCCTATTGGACTCCACTGATGACTAGTCCCTTTGTCGAGGTGACTTCTGCTGTTTTTGATTGTCTACATCCTATCTGTGAGCCAGATGGAAAGCCAGCAGGTGACACAGGGGTTTATTCCCAGTTTATTTAGCTTTTATGCTATGCATGAGTGAGGAATTGTGTCAAAAGTTTTGGCCAGGGTGAGGTATGGGATGTGCACTGTTTTGCCTTTATCCATTGGTTTGGTGACCTTTTCAAAATAGCCCACCACAGTGCATAAGCATGATCTGCCATTGACAAATCAAAACCAAGATGGGTTTAACATTTGGAGCATCTCAATGTCCTGATTATTTCTATACTAAGTCTTTTCTTTGCTTTTTGTATGAGGCTGATCGGGCTTATGGGTCTGTAATTGCCTGGGTCTGTGCAAGGTCCTCCCTTATGCAGGGGAAAGACTGCAGCTGTTCTCCAATCATTAGGTACAAAACCTGTATGGAGGTTGAGACTGAGCAATGTTATCAGGGGTGAAGCTAAACTCTTTTAAGATGCATCCACATATATTGTCAAGACCCATGAATGCAGGATATTTTAAATTGAGAGGCTGCGGTGGTGCAGTGTTTAGCATTGTCACCTCACAGCAAGAGGTTCTCCTGTTGGATTCTCGGCTGGAGCGCCTTCTGTGTGGAGTCTACAAGACATGCAGGTAGGAGCGAGCGTGAATGGGTGTGCCTTTTTGAAGGCTGGGCATCGGGCTGGCAACTCGGGACCATAAAAATCCACTGCCAGTCATTAGCAGACCGGGGTTCCACTGTGGCGACCCCTAACCGGGAAAAGCCGAAAGACCTTGTAATAGTACTTTTAGGACTTGGTCTTGTGTGATTGCTGGAGGTAAGCCATTTCCAGGTCATAACTGCTGATATGTTCTGTTAACTATTTAAGCTATACAAATTGTTCCCTGTATAACTACAGTAAATCATTGTTGCATTTTATGCAGTTTACAATTTAGTTCATATATAATTCTTTACCAGGTAAATCATCTAGGGACATAAGTATCCTTTTGACTATTCAGGGATATGTCTTGCAAAATGGATGTAAAAAGTAAAATACTCGTCTCAGATATTCTGCTGCTAACATTCACAATCTATTCCCAGGCTTCAAGCCAGTGTTTTATATATTGATATCTCACTTTTATAATATTCACAAATCATCTAGACATTGCCACTAAATCTGCTTCTATCATTCAATATACTGACGACGCTACTGTTATTTGCTCTGCTCCAACTCCTCAAGAACTAACTGCAAAAGTCATTTCTAGGTATTGAAAATTACCTAAATGAACTTCATGTCCTCCTAAACCCAAACAAAACAAAATTAGTTATCTTCTCTAACAGGAAATCCAAAGCAAAACCACTTCCTCTCTCCATCTACTCCACTAATGGCACTATAATAGAACCAGCTAACCAAACAAAACTACTTGGTGTCACAATAGACAACCTAACATTCAAATAAACACATATCACTCACAATTAAAAAAGTTTTTAGGGCCAAACCTTACCTTATTCAAAATGCCAGACTAGCCACAGCCAGATTCCACCTCCTATCTACTCTTCTCTACTGTTTTCAATATTTCACTAACTTGTACATGTCTGATTTACATCTACTTGATTCCTGCTATAACAAAATAGCAACATTTGCTGCTAATATACCCAACAGGACCCATCCTCGCCTTGCTCTTCAAACACCACACTGGCATGAATTTCCCAATCTGTTTTTACTCAATCAGCTCACCACTGCCCACTCCATCATCCACAAACCTGAAAACTGCCCTGCACTCTCCAACCTAGTGCAACTAAATACCAAACCCAGGACCCTTAGATCATCTGATAAACTTATAAACTTATACTCAAGGTTACAAAGTCCCACAATTACTTTGGTGACTCTCTCTTCTCCTGGAAAGAAGCCAAACAGTGGAACCTGTTACCCCAGAATATCTTAAAAAACACAGACTGTCATAGCATCAAAAAACTCTTAAAGGAATATCTTACTCAGCAATGGCTATGCTCCTGTAATACTCCTGGCTAGTCTCTCATGCCTTCGATCAAATGTTTTCTATTCTGATATCTTCTTGTCTTACTTCTACCAAATGAAAATACCACAATGATTTTTAGTTATATATCTAATATGTTTCATATTACTGTCTGTAGTAAGGCTTAGGAAATGTAATGTTTTCCGTTTTACATTCCATTTTTTATAAATTGTGATTATTGGCAACTGTCAAACATTTTCTACATGGTTTGTAAATCTTTTAAAATTTTTGTAATCTTTTTGTAGCATTGTTATGGAGCTTTTCTCCCTGGGTCTCCTCTGAAAATGGGCTACTTGCCCAGCCGGACTTTACCCATTTAACAAATGTAAAATAAATAAATAAAAATATTTTCAATTATATGAATTAACATTCAAGCTTACCAAGATGCTCTTATTTGAGCTGATGTTAAATTTGTGGCTGGGTCTCACAATATTATACTAACAGGTCAGCCTACATATAGGGTATTAGTCACACCGCCCTTAAAATTCATCTAAGTACACAAATCTTGTATCTGTTGTATACATGTACACAAGCATACCTCACAATCTGTCCAAAATTTTGCAGACTGTCCAGATTTTTGTCACATATTTTTGGTCTGTCCTCATAAAATACTTTTTTTTTTCCTCAAATAATTAAAGGCTGAAACAGCTTAACAATGACAGACATTAGAATTTCAAACTTCATGTCCTTCTGAAGATGCAGGCTAATGAAACAGCTGCTATTCTAACAACATTTTAAGTTTATAAGAACGATATTTAAATCTGTCCCTGATTTTGGGCCTTTGTTCCCCCATTATTTTTGGCTTTGTCTAAACTTCTTGTGATAAGAGTTTGAGAGGTATGTACCCATGAGACTGTTTGGAAAAAAGAAATTTAAGTCTTTGTCTTTTTGGCTTTTCCCGGTTAGGGGACGCCACAGCGGAACTCTGGTCCACTAATGATTGACAGTAGATTTTTTTATGGTGCCGAGTTGCCAGCCCAACGCCCAACCTTCAGCGAAGGCACGCCCATTCACGAATGTCTTTCGGAGGCCACTCGACCACGGGGAGGACATGCATCATTTCAGAATGTTTCTAAGAATAACTCAGGAATTCTGTCACTCACCATACTGTCAGTGTTTTAATATTTTAAAAAGCAAACAGAATTTAGTATGTGTCAACTGCTGGAACTGAAGCTGATAATGATGAATATATTTTAGTGCCTGGAGTATTTAGGATTATACAAGTCCTCCTTATTAATATTCTAAAACGTGCATGCTGATTGGCCAGCCCAACTAGTGTGCCCATTGTAAATCCCACAATATACCAACGGAAAAAGGTCCGGTCACCTGAACTTTTTTCCCTTGGTATAAACTGCCCAAAACTTTTTTTTTTTTTTTAACAATAAGAGAGAAAATGGAGCAATGGAGCAATAGAGACTTTCTTTTCTCCATTGCTTCCATTTCAAAGCCTTGATGTACTGGGTATGCGTGGGAATACAAGTCCCATACACATGCGCAGTACATCAAAATGCAGACTCAGTATACCACAACCGGCAGAAGAACAGCAATCTGCCATTATACAGAGACATTATTTAAGAAAAGTAAGTATTTTTTTTCTTAAATAATGTCATTGTATAATAGCAATAACAGACTCCATGGTTGTGGTATACTGAAGATTTACCTACAGTTGCATTTGTTTAATCACTCGGGCTTCACCCTCATGATTAAACCACACCGACCTTGGGTAAATCTTCAATATACCATACCACATTGTTGGTTATTGCTTAAATATAAAACTACTCTTTAAAATAGAATAGAAGTAAACAAAGTAATCCAATTCCGGTTGAACTGTTTATTCCAATTGAAAGTCAAACTAAGCACTTTCACCCAACTATTCCGTGGGTTTCGTCAGAGTTACAAATGCACTATTCTCACTCTCATTATATACATATACCATTCACCTATATCCAATCACATAACTGCTTCAATTGTTTTTAAAATTCTTAACAATCAATTCTTAAAATTATATAACATACACCTCATTTCATTATCATTGTGTAAAATTCATTACAAATGTTGAAAACTATTTTTTAATAACACATGTAAGTGACCCTTACATACTTAGTTATTCAAACCTATAAAATATAATAACAGTAACCCAATATCAAGTTATAAATAAGCCTAAAAATTTGTCTAAAATTTTGTCTGAATATGTATTAAAAATATTTCATAAAATATGTATGTATTTTAATTATTTTAATTTATTTTAATTGTTTTAAATGTAATGCAAGGTTCTGGTTGCTGACTACTTAACCTCTACCTAACCACAAAGCATTAAAAGACTAAATGCAATATGATTTGTATTTTAGTATATTAGAAATGGAGATGTGTTCTTTGATACCTGGCATGTTGTTGGCATTAAGTCTAAGTTGCCACAAACATTCCTTCATTTCTAGTAAATTGTTCACATCCCCCTTGTTGTTGATGTTAGTTGATGTTATTTGGGATCCTATCAACTACAAAAAATATAAACCTTTTAAAATCCTCGCATTTAGTACTGTGTAAATATAAAGAACTGGTTAACTTCTTATTTTTAATATCCCTAGTGTGTTCCATAATACGCTCTCTTAATTTCCTGATGGTTTTGCCTATATAAAACTCTGGACATGATAAACAAGTCGCTAAGTATACCACCATCTTAGTGTTACAGTTTACATGTCCAGGACATTTAATGGATTTATTGAAGTCCTGTACCATAACGTAGGGACCGTCATTAATAAATTTACAGGTTCTACATAACCCACATTTCTTCATTCTTGAATTCCTGTATGGTAGATTAGTGTTGTTACTTTCAAAATATTCCTTAAGGTTCTTTCCCCTACTATATGTTATATTCGGACCTTTACCTAAAATATTCGTAATGTCCAATTTGTTGCTGAATATTTTGTCCCATATTTCCTTTATTGTGTTGAAAACTGTTCCTGTGTTTTCATTAAATGGTAGTATTAATGCTTCCATCCTATTCTCTTTTTTACTTGCATCCACATTCATTCCAAACCTTAAAATTGGTTTGAAATTCTTGGTCCTTTTGACCATCACTTCTTTCTTCATTTCTGATAATAAATAGTGTGGGTAACCTCTGTCTTGAAACATTTCCATCAGTTTGTCTACCTCATTGTTGAATACCACATCATTACTTGTAATCCTTGATAGTCTAACCATTTGGCCCTTAACTAAATTCTTTTATGTTTAACTGTATGCATAGCTCTCAACCTCCTAGCACAAGAAATCTGCACAAAGCATAAAATAATGGGGGAACAAAGGCCCAAAAATAGGGGCAGACTTTAAATACTCCTCTTTTAAACTTGGCAAATTCCTAGAATAATGGAACTTATACTAGCATGCTTTTTCTGAAGGATATGAAGTCTAAACCTCAAATGTATGTCATTATTTAGTGACTCCAATCCTCAGTGGTTTGCCAGAAAACCGCAAATGTTATGAGGAACAGATGAAAAATATATGGCATAAATCTGGACAATTGAAGGACATAATTGTACAAGTGAAATGTTTTGGCATTTTATCTTATCTTGGTACCCAAAGGAACTACATATCCTACATATCAAACATCTCAGATATGTCCTGCCTAAATTATTTGCCTTTTTTGTAACAAAGATGCTCATGACGAAAAAATTTTCTATTTTGTCAATTGTTTTCATTGTCTCATTTGTTTAGATTCTTGTTCCACTATAATGTTGATTTCATGATCTGTGATGACGTAATGTTTGCAATAGAAATGCAATCGTTAATTAACTATAAAGATTGTTGTAAATTTTATTTCAACCACCATTGATTTCCAGCCCACTCAATGTAGTTGCCCAGTTCCTGTTGTTGAGATGCTCATTAATATTCATTTAGTATTAATTCTGAGTTTACATTCTGGGCAGAGTGGTGTAGCTGACATTTAAAGAAAACATGGTCACATTTTTCCAAGGGATCAGGATATGTTCAAGATGGGTGAAAGGAATTATTCTGCACAAACATTTATTCTAGTTGAAAAAAATGATTCAGTAAACTCAGTTAAATAGAACTTAATAAATAGCAAGTATCACAATTAACAGTAAAGAATAAAAGTATTACAATATACAGTGGAAATTTTAAGTCACCTAATCAAATAGTATTGTGTGGATTTTCATAGAGTCTGTACATAAATAACTGTTTGATTAGATGTAAAACTGGTGTCATGATAGGCCGATGTATATACATTATCTTTTAACCTACCTTTATGTTAACACTCGATATGTCAGAGTTTTTAGAACTTAATTACAATGTAAATTGAAATGAAACTTCTGTGTAAACTGAAACACCACACCATGTTGAATATCAAATGATAAAATCTCATTTAAATTTGAATGATTTAGTTATCAGCAGAAAATTCCATTTTTGTAGTGAACACCACATATGTTTGCAAAAGGTAACAAAGTCTGAAGGTGTATGTGATGTTAATTAATATTGTGTATAGAATAAAATGGCTTTTCCTCCAATAAACACTGTAATAACATACTTTTTCCCCAGTTTGAATGATGTGGTGTTCTACAACAAAGAGTTAATGAATAAAAGCATTGCTTTGTGTTGAAGTAGAATGCAACACAGTAGTGGTTTTACATTAAAAAGAAACTTCTCAAATTCCATTACATGAAGTGGTAAACTGGACAGATCTATATTGTGATGAGGTCATGCAAGTGCAATTTAACAACTATATTATTAAGCATCTGCTTTTTTTTTTTTTTTTGCCGTACTGCAAACCAAAACAAATACTGTTCAGTGAATGTATGTCATTTGGTTTTCATTTTTTACTGAAACTAGGTCATAATTAAAAAAGGTCCTTGTGTGTTGTCCACTAATTTGACAAATAAAGTAAATTATGTGGGATAGAGCCAGGAAGATAGTTAAACAGACAGATGGACTGAGAAATAAAGGTGCACACAGAAAGACAGCTGCCAGATAGCTAGACAGATTGAAAACTATGGTTTCCCAAAGAGTTCCGCATTGTAGTCCAGCTATATGTAACTGTGTTCTAAACCATTTTGTGCTCCTTGCTCATCTGAGTTCTCCACTCAAACAGCTCTATGGATAGTAGAAATTCTACAAAAGTTAAAAACAAATTTTTACACTGAATTCCACCATGTGGTATTGCTTCACAACTGACACTGGTATCAATAATGTAAGGGATAGGGGCTATGGTCCTGATACACTCCACTGCGACGTATGTTAGTAGGCTAATGACCATTAGGGACATTACAAGCCTAGCCATGCACCCCAAACCTATTTGGATCCAGAGTATCATGGGCATCTATATGGAGGTTGACCTGTAAATAGGGAGAGGTAGTGAAGGGATTTGAGTATGTGTGGTGTTAGTCAGGATAATACTTTTCTTATTGATGGCCTCTGTCCATAAGGAAGATGGGGGCCAGACCAGGGGTAAATTTATGATTTCTCATTCAGTTGTCAAAGTTTCATTTGAATAGTGTGAGGGAAGAACTACATTTTACATGGATGGGGAGCCTAGTCCATACTGCATGGATCCATTGGGACACATATCTGTTTCTCTAACACATTCTGTTTATGTCATAAGTGAAGTTCACATCCCTGGATCTAGTGTTTCTAGTGCTGGTTTTTTTTTTGTGTACATGTATTACAGATCCATCAATGCTGGGTCTGAGGAAGCCCTAAAGCCAAGCAAACATCCCCTCTCAACAGGTTGTGTGAGACTGAATACAGAGACAAAGCCATTAGGCAACTGATGTAGGACAGGGTAATCATGCCTTTAATTCTACTGGTGAAAAACTTTTGTGGGTGTTCAAACTGTTTCAAGTGTCTGGTTAGGTACGTGCCAATGGGGGCATGTACTCAATGATGGGTCTAATAAGGGCTGAGTAGAGTGGTACTGAAACTTCCAAGGAGCTGGATGCCATACTCTTACCCATAAGTTGGGTGACATAGAATGATTTTCTCACTGTCTTGGTTGCATATTGCTCAAAGGAGATTGCTGTCCATGTTCCCAGATACTTTACTACTGGATTGACTCTTACGGGTATTTTATTGATGGAGTAATTAACCTGGGTTGACAATTTCCCAAAGTGAATTATAATGCATTTTTTGGTATTGAGTTTTAGGCCATGTCTCTGGCACCAGTCATTTGTCTACATTAAACCCTCTTGCAAGATGTTGGTATCTTGGGGAGAATCTGTTTAACTTCCAATGCGTAAGCATATGTGAAGTTGGTGAGCCAACGGCCTTAAATGTGAGGCTTTGACTTTCAAGACAGTAGATGCCAAACAACAGCGAGTCCAATGGTGGTGGTAGTCTCACTGATACTAACCTCATGGGTCCTATTTGTGTGCCAGCCAGCAATCCAGCAAGTTATGTATGGATTTATGTGCAGCTAAGAGAGCTTGTTAAAATTAACTGAGTGGGGTATTATATTAAATGTCAAGATGCACTGCATGCACTGTTTTACTCTCATCCATTGCCCTGATGACCCTCTTAAAGAATTCTACCAGTTAAGTAGGCATGACCTATCCTTAACAAAGCCAAATTGGGATGAGTCTAGTGTCTTTAGGTTGCCAATGTCCTTGTTTATCATTTCCATGATAATTTGTTCCATGACTTTGCATATTAGCTTGTTAGACTGATAGGTCTGTAGTTCCCTGGATCAGTTGATCTTCTACCCTTGTGAAGGGGAATGACTGTTGTGATGCCCCATTCACTTGGAATGTAGCCAATTTTCAGGATGTAATTGAAGACTGTCTCAAGTGGTCTGGAGAGGTCATGATTTAGACTGCTCTGGAGGCAAGCAGGGATGTTGTTGGGACCAACAAAGGCAGTGTTCTTGGCTTCAGTGAGTGCTGCCAGCCCCTGTTGTCTGCTAATAGTTGGAGGAAGTATGTTGGGAGGGGATTTCATCGAGATGAGTGGGGGATTAGAGAGTGAAGTTTGAGCTAAATTCATCAGCCAGTAGATTTGCTATGTCAGTCTGATTAGTGAAGGTGGTATTATTCACCAGCAGTTTAGCACACTGCTGTGTGTTATCTTTAAAGTTCCGGACATAGCTAAAGAAGGCTCTGTAATTGTCCTTTGCCTGTGAGGTTATCCTGACTCCATAGTTGGCCTTTTTGGACTTAAACAGACTTCTTTGGTTGTACAAGAGAGCAATTGTCCTTAAGAGAATTGTTCTTCCAGATTTTGTCCATGAGTTTTTTTTTCTGTTATATACCATGTTTAGGTGAGGATACCACCAGTGGGTTTGGTTTTAATGTTTGGTTTGGGATTACTTCTGGTGGACATGGCAACTTCGATGCAGCCATTTATATGTTTGTACATAGAGACTGTTAATAGTTCTGCATAGGTAGCTGTGGTCATGGGGAAAATGGAAGCCTTGAATTTTGACAAACTGCCACTTAATAGGATATCGTTTGCCTTAGAAAAGTTATTAACTGTAACTTTTTTTTGGGGGGGGGTTGAATTTTACTTCAAAGGAGACAGCTTTGTTATCCAACTTAAGTAACAAGGATGTGATAGGGGGAGCAATGCTCTCCCATGGAGCTGAGTACCTGATCCAGAATGTCTGATCCTCTAGTTGGAGCATGCTCTATCTTTTCCAGCAATTTTGTGTTAATAAAGCCCAGGAAGCATTGTGCTTGTGAGTTTGAGATAGTGGAAATTTCACATACTATACAGGGGTAGTTAAAGTCAACAATGTATAGGGTATTTGGTTTGATGGTGAACATTTCTTGTAGGTTTAATTGTGAGACTCCATGGGCATAGATGGTGACCTGTAGCTAGCCAAGATATGGTGAGTGACCTTATCTTTGTAACTTGCCTGTGCATGAGTTTCATGATATCATCCTGTTTAACCAACCTGAAGAAGTTTGTTGATAACCTAGATCAAGTCACCTACACTTTGGAAGGCATTGTAGGCTGGTACTGCTGGAGTACTTTCTATGACTTTAAACCATGTTTCAGTCATGGCAAAGACATCTACATTCTCTAGAGTAAGGAGAGCTTGAAGGGTGTGGAGGATTTTTTTTTTTGTTTTGTTTTTTTGTTTAGGATTCTAGCACTGATCAGTAACAACTTAAGGTTGCTTGGAGACATTTTCACTATGTTGGTAATGTTGTCTCTTTGGCATTGCCTAAGAACGGCTCTAAGGGGGTGGATAAAGGTTTAGCCAATATCCTAAAGCCTAGGGGGGACAGGTGAAGCCTATCCTTGTCAAAGCATTGGGGTCTGTTGCCCATGTCCTGCCATGCTGGCAGATATTGGATCCCCATGGAGTAATACCAAAACCTTAGCCAGTTTTAAAAAAATAACTTTATGTTTGTACTGAGGCATCATCCTTGGTGAATGTAGAATGCTGCTCAATGCAAGGCTCATACCTGTTTGTTACATGTATTCCAAGAAATCCATTATGTCTGTTTTCATATAGCCCAGTGAAGTACACCTCAGGTCATTTACACTCACATGGACTATGACAGAATCATATTGGTTCCTGGGGTGAAGTGACGTGAGTGCATGCATGATATTATGGATCCAGGCTCCGGATAGGCAACTAATTGTTATCCTCTCCTCATCTAACCCGGTGAATGAGACATCTGTGTGTCACACAATGGAGTCCCCAGTGGCAGTACTATTAGGTAAAGTAGATGCTTGCTTTATGGGTTTTGTTCTTCGGGGACAACTGGATGTAGGCTTATGTAAAATGTTTGGTGTTGCTTTTGTTGTGTTTTAAAGACTGCTGTGGAGTAGTCCTGCTGAGAACATGAGACAATTTGCACATTGCATTAGGATGCCCGAATCTACCAAGCTGTCACAGAGACATTAGGAAATTGCATACTCATGTTGTTCAGTCCTGTAATAGGGTGGGGTGTTTAAGATTAAGGATTGGGTTGTAACTTATTCCCTCCAGACCACAGGGGTTACTAAAGAAATGTAAATGTCAAACTCTTCAGCACAAATAATTTTTTTATAGTAGTAATATACTTTAGACTCTAGGTCTTAAACTCAATTTTATAAGTCAGAATAAACACAATAATTATTAAATGTATGAAATTTTGTAAGGAATTTACAAAATCTCAGTAACCACTCAAGCTACATATATACTGTTATCTGAGTGCTTTCATATGAGGCTAAGAATTACAGTCTGTCCTACTTACTGTTGAGATATTTAAAAAAATGTGACATTTATGACATTATAAATAAATATTATATGAACAATGATTAATAATTCTTTACCTGCACTAGTCAGAGGACAAGTATCTATGCGGTTGTGTTTGACATTGTGCAAGCTTTAAAATGAATTATTTTAATACCTTGTACATAGCATTTTTTTTAAATTATTAATGAAAATATGAACAAGCAATATTTGACACCTAGAAGCATTAGTAGAATCTTACTGCAAAAACACCTGAAGGTGTTACTAAGGTGTAGTGAGTTAATTTGGATCTCCTTCAGTACTTTCTGGGGTTAAGGGCAAGATGTTACATAGTGCTAGGATATGGCACTGCTAGCTGATACACAAACTGGTTTCTGGAGTTAACGGTAAGATGTTATATAGTGCTTGGATATGGTAGTTCTATTCAATCTATGAATTAGCTGCTCTAAGATTAATTCCATGCAATGCCATGCTGTTTAACAAGTTTTTAGACCTAATCTTAACTTTATAAGGAAAGTTTTCTGTCTACGTACTTTCTATGATACAGGGCAATACTAACTGCCACTGCACGTTGAGCAGCTCTGCACAAATGCCTGATATATATAGCAGAAAAAAAAAACTTGAAAATTTAATTCTATGCCATATAGCCAATAAACAACACTTTGTGCTCCCTGGAGAACTTTTCAACTCAGAGAAACCATGTAAGCACCATTTGGCACAAGATGAATGACCCCTGAATTTATTAATGTAAAAGCACAGCAAGGGTAGCTGTCAAGTGCAGATTAAACAATAAACAACTACCAAAACAGTAAGTCCCTGGCTTTCACCCTTCTGCATAGCAATTTTGGAGGCAAGCAGAACTAGTAAAGCAAACACACAGAAATGGTGATTTTTGCCACAAATTTAAATAAAAGCTTTATAAATGCTAAAAAAAAAAAAACAGTAATGATCATTGTATTAAACAAGTATAACTGCAGTAAATCAAGCAAATATTCTTATCCTAGCTTGCATGACTCTGGATACATTTGAAACACTTGAAAAGAATTGCTTAACTATGTGGAACTGAGCACAGAGCATTGCAGCTTTGCAAACTCGCCCATTTTGTAGTGGAGAGGAAAAACTGGAAAACCGACTCCTATGCTCTCTTGCCAATAAACAGACACATTATGAGCTCCCCATATATTCATTCATGCTGTGTCTCTTCCTCTCTTTAACTCCCTCCATCTCTCTCTGATGCACACAAATAATAATAATAATAATTTCTAAGTTAAGATTATAAATCAGTTTGCTACAGCCCTCTCTCTTCACTTATACCAGAATTGCTATAATCCAGAACCTATCCAGAAAAAGTCACTGTTCCATTCTTAAAACAAGCCAAATAAAACATAAAAATGAAAGTAATGTTAGCTGAGCAGACTCTTTTTTAGAGAAAACAGGAGGTCACTAATACTCAGTAGTTACTGTTATCATTTCATCATCATCTTTCAGCTTTTCCTGTTAGGGGTCACCACAGCGGATCATCTCTTTCCATTTCTTCCTATCCTCTGCATCTTGCTCTGTCACACCAACCACCTGCATGTCCTCTCTCACCATGTCCATAAACCTTATCTTAGGCCTTCCTCTTTT